>NC_044056.1:1186821-1229321 GCF_902167405.1 Gadus morhua | reverse complement strand
GTGTGTGCGCACGGCCATCACTCCATGCAGGTCTGTGAGTGCGGGTGTTGCCCATGCGTGTTTGAGTGCGTGCTCATCCTCACTGAGGGTTTGATGGGCTTACTAACCGCCCCCCCTCTGCTTTGATTTAGCACTCGATCAATTGGCACCCTCCCCGGTGGTCCACTTGACTTCTGTCTGTAATCTTGTGTTCCTATGAGATCTCATCAGGAGATTACCTGCCTCCTGTTTCGCCGTCTTCATCTCCTCTGTAGGCCGTCGCTCTGAAACAAAACCTTTTTCCTTCCCTCTTCTCGATGGCGCTCTACAGTCGGGCCTTAAGCCGGCCTCTCCCTTTTCATTCCCTCTTCTCGATGGCGCTCTACAGTTGGGCCTTAAGCCGGCCTCTCCCTTCGAGATCAGCAGTCGCTGTAGTTGCCTTGAGAAAGAGCGTGTTCAAAACTCGCAAAGGAATCTCTTTAGGTTTTTCTTCCCGTTCCTCGGGTATTGCTCATTGCAAAAAATTAAAATTATAGAAGACAAATGTGTTCTGTACACATTTTTCTTATATAATTCCCCTGTTCTCATTTTCTGCAATTCTCATTTGTTGTTGCTCCCTCCTCCGTTCTTCATGCATAACAACACCTCGGTTGTCATCCTGCAGTCCTCATCATTACTTCTCCTCTCTGTGTCCAGAAACTGGCCACTGCAGCAGAGATCCTGCAGATGGAGCACCAGTGGAAAGATGAGTTTGAGGTAACAAACAGCATACATCTATCTTTGTGCGCTCAAGATACAGGGAGATATTGTGACATTTCATTCTACAATTGCTATAAATAATTGGTTAACTGCAGAGGACAGTTGATGGAATGTTCCCGGCAATAAACCCTGATGGCCAATGCACTAAGTGTTCATTAAATGATATTGGCCATTAAATTCTCATCCATGCCGAATGGCCTGTGCCATGTGGGTTACTGTGTCATGCTGCTCAACTGCACAGTAAATTGGAGCACATATTATTTTTGGTAGCTGTATGTATTAGCATTGGATTAGCATACTGCTATTTCATTCGCACAAAACACAAATTAATTCAACATGATCAATTATAGTTGGCTGCATGGCAATATTAGAATACAGAATAAAGAATTATATCCAAACTGTTATTCAGCTACATTCAATCTAGTTGCAGCTTGGAGCATAATTTATACACTAAGTTTTGTTTATTTTAAACGAAAAGAAGAAAATGAACCTACGACTTCATAAACTCCCCAACAATTTCTCCCTAGTAATGTATATGTTTATTATAAGAGAAGGCTAGAGGGCTAGCAAATTAATAAAGAAATGGAAATGAGTAACATAATGTACTATTGAATTTCCAAAGTGTTATTGTTTTCAAGTTGTTACCATTGAATTAATACAGCACTTAATATGTTTGTTTTTGTAAATTGTAACAGACCTATGTTCTTAAATTAATTAAATCTTGTCAATGAAAACCCTGTTTGAGTACATGAACGGGGTTCTTGAGAAAAAACATACTGCATTTGTAAAAATGTATAAAAACTAAACTCAATTATTTCTTAAGTCCTACATGACGGAAGTGTTGAAGCTTGTTGGAAGATTTCTATGTTTGTTTATGATGCTATGGTTATGATGTAATATTTTCTGATGTGAAAGTGTGTGGATGACGTGATCTAGAGGTGTGGTGAAGCCCTTTAATCAGGCAAACGTGCATGCAGAGGAGAGGATGAATGGCCGAACAGTCTCACAATCACACAAAGCTTTTTGTTTGTATTAATTTCTTTACCTTTGACTAAAAATAATTGTTTTACGTTAAGTGTGTGTGTACATGATTTCTCCTACCCATATGGTG
The DNA here is from genome assembly GCF_902167405.1 of Gadus morhua. Lineage (NCBI taxonomy): Eukaryota > Metazoa > Chordata > Actinopteri > Gadiformes > Gadidae > Gadus > Gadus morhua. The sequence continues at coordinate 1,227,472 of NC_044056.1, read as the reverse complement.
TTCACAGGATGGGGAGATTGCCTACTACAACGCGAAGGATAACGTGAGTGTATTCTCTCCTCCACCTCCCTTATCTTTGTGTCACCTTCCTCTTCCTCTCCTCTTTCCGCGCTGTGCATTCCCCTTTAGTTCTTCCTCTTTCTTTCTTCTGCGTCGTTTCCAAATGCTACCATCTCTGTCGTGTTCACTTCCTCCAAAGGCTGACTGAATATGTTACACACGTGGGCACACACACACACACCCCCACCCCTCCCAGGTGACGAGGACTGTGCCATATTTCTACTCTAATTGACGGATGAGATGTATGAGCCGGCCTCACGGATGCTTTATTAACAAACCTCTGTTCACTCTCCCCCTCTCTTTCCAGCTCTCTGTCTACCCCACACGCTCCCTCTCTCTTCTCCCTCCATCCCTCCCTATCTCTCTCAAACGCACCCTCTCTCTTGTATTCACACAAACTATTGCCTCTCTCCCTCTCTTTTTCCCCGCTCTTGCTCACTCAAGCTCTCTCACTCTCCACTCTCTCTCTCTCCTCCCGCTCTCTCTCTCTCTCTCTCTCTCTCTCTCTCTCTCTCTCTCTCTCTCTCTCTCTCTCTCTCTCACAGACACACTATCACCCTCTTGATCTTGGTTTCTCTCCTGTCTTTCTCTAAATATATCTCCATTTCATCGTCTCTCTCACTCTCTCCGTCTCTCTCCCCCCCCCCCCGCGCTCACACCTTTGTGCTGCCTGCTGTCATATATCCCTGTCTATATGCTTCTCATTGAGATCATTTGGTGAATGCTCAGTTACACTCATAAATCTCCAGCTGAGCCACCGGGGATGCTGGCGGTTGTAAGGATGTCTCCTCCGCTTCGCTGACAGATCAAGTTGATAAGTGGGAGGCGGGGCCGATTAGACCGCACAGAGTGGACGCAGTTCTGTTTTGTATTGTTATTATTATAGCGTGCGATCGGAGTAATGATCTGTGCACACCTTAGCTGTGTTCGACATCGTTCCCCATCACGGACTTAGTGCACTATATAGGGTGCTCGCCATTTTGTACTGGTGTTCGAATTCTCAGTGGTTAATTTCATGCACTAGGCTATATAGTGCACTTAACATACCCACAATTTGAGTGTACATACGATGTTCCCTACATGTCACTCCCGTATACCACAATGCAATGCGGTCGTGTTTTTCCGGAGGAGAAGAAGAAGCTGAATAACCCCGAAAACGAATACATTTAATGACGTCTCCGGCTTTCGCTTAGAAATGTCAACAATTTATTTTGGATTTAACATAGGTAATTTAACATTCAAATTTAATTAAAAAAAAACCTTGATCAAGGTAATGTAACATTCAATATCAATACAATCTCCGGCTTTCCTCGTGAGTGCCCGGTTTGTTTACAATACATGATGTGGGCGCATCTGTCTGCGCCACACAAATACCCGGCGCATTTACTGACGCAAATGACGTTTAAAAATGTTCAGCGTAGTGTCCGAATTCACGTTTGTTCGTTCCGCATATAGTGCACTATATCATGAACACTATATGGGGAATAGTGAGTGAGTGAATAGTGAACGATTTCGAACACAGCTCTTGTCACGCAGACACCATCGTTGAGCGAAAGCCCAGGTGTTGCTCATCACACTCATTTTGCGTCTGCTACTTTAATGCCAAGACATATATTCATAGACGTTGCGTTGATATTTTGGATACTTTGCTGTGCTATTTCGAACATCGTCTCCATATGGGAGAGGCGTGTCAACAAATCCAAGTACAGGAGGGAGCTACGTCTTTTCCCGATAAAAAGCTATGTTGGAAACATTTCTCAAACGATGTCAATAAGTCTTCTTCAGAATTTTTATTTTATTATTTAATACAAATATATTCATACATAGATATATCGTTGTTGTTTTTACCCTACGTAGATCGGAAATCCTTGCAAAAGCAACACAAATTGAAATTAATTGAGAATTGTACTAGTACTTATTATCCAGAGAAAAACTGCAAGTCCCCCGTTTATTTGTATTTCATTACCTCGCCAAAATGGCGGCCACGTTTACGTACGATCCAAAGGCCACTGCGGCGTCTATGTAAATATTTCTATTCTTTTATGTACACCAGGGAACCAGGACTGGAATTATCTTTGCTAGTTTAGTTTTCTACCCTTACCCTTAAAATACAAGAGCAGTCCCATTGTGTTATGAGCAACCCTTGTGTTTGTTGTAAATAGTGGATTCATTGTTTACTAAATGTGTGCTAGCGATGTGATGCTCATTCCTACGTTGAATTAAGTCAGCTTCTGCTTTTGTTTTGATTTGGTTACATTTTTCGAGGATGATTTGATAAAAACATTGAAAAAAACAAAACTTCCCCTCGTATGATCTCACAGCTGGACGTGAACGAAACCCAAGGCAGGAAGAACCGGATCCGTCCGGAGTTCAGGCAGGACTCCTCCTTTAAACGCCTGACCGATCACAACCACACTGCCGTGCACATCCCCACGGACATCTACGATGGCTGTTAGTACAATCTCTCTCTCTCTCTCTCTCTCTCTCTCTCTCTCTCTCTCTCTCTCTCTCTCTCTCTCATTCTCTCTATCTCTCTCTCTCTCTCTCTCTCTCTCTCTCTCTCTCTCTCTCTCTCTCTCTCTCTCTCTCTCTCTCTCTCTCTCTCGTACACAAACACACACTCACTCACTCACATGTGCAAGCCCTCACCAACAAACACATGCATGCACACACAGTGTAACTACTGGTAACCATGGATACCATACAACAAGCCCTAATGAAATGTGGTGCGTGTGTGTTATGACAATATGCACTTGGTGGGTTGAATCATCATTCACCAAAATGCCATAATGTAATATATGAGGCTTCTCCACTTTCTGTGTCCCAGGGATTAGGTCTGTGTCCTTGGAATACTCAAAGGCAGGGAGGGCAAGATGCTGTAACTCAGACCATGAGTACATCTCTGACAGATATATGTACACAGCATTATACAGTAGCAAACATAATGCTGTATGCATTATGCATACATGCACACTGGAACACACACACACACACACGCACACGCACACACCGTTCAATGGCCTCAATAGATGGAGACACAGGGTATAATGTTTGTCCTGGGACCTGAACGGCCGGAGGTGTTATTTACCTGCACAGTTACAGGGGGAGGCGTTATTTACCTGCATAGTTTACAATAATGTGTTCCACCTGAGGCCTTCTGACATTAGCCTGGTTCGCATCAAATCAAATGCCAGTCCGGAGAATTTGCAGACAGGACTGTGGCCTGAATTATAAATTATGCTTGCAAAGTATATTTTCCCCTCCGTGTGTGTGTGTGTGCGTGCGTGCGTGCGTGCGTGCGTGCGTGCGTGCGTGCGTGCGTGCGTGCGTGCGTGCGTGCGTGTGTCAGTGTCTCCCCTAACGCTACTTACAAGCCTGTCTCCAAGGAAATTTGGTATTCTTTTTGTGATGCCGCCCACTTATCTGGTGATTTGACAAACAAATCAAAATCACGGGCATGATTAAAAACAGAAACCTCCACCCTTGGCTGTCCTAATAGCCGCGTTGATTCTGTTGCACAGGTTGTTTCACCACGCGCAGAGCGCTGTTAGTGACGCATCTCTGGACTCACTTGTCCTCCCCACCCCTCTGTACAGCCGATCTGTAACCACGTAACGGCGCGCACATCCTCGCCGCTGCCCCCAGACACTAAGTGACAGGGCTTTGCCACCATGTATGTGGGTGGGTTTGAAACGGCCCAGTATCTCTGCTGTGAGGGTGGGCGGGGTGTCCTAAGGCCCCTCACTGGAGGTGAGGTAAGGGGGACCCACAGTGATCTGGTTCCTGTGATGAGAATGCATTGGGTTGGCTCTGCGGTCAGATCACAGCCAGGGCTGTGATCTGACCTATAGGTATGGGAGTAGCGAGGGTACAGGCATGTGGATTTATTTCTGTGTGAGCATGTGTGCGCCTGTATGAGAGCACCAGTGTGTGTGTGTGTGTGTGTTTGTCTACGTGCCTGCGTGTGTGTCTGTGTGCCTGAGTGTTTGTGCCTTTGTGTGAGGGTGTGGGTTTGTGTGTGTATGTATGTGCGCGTAGGGCTCTGATTGAGTGTATGCATGCAGTGCTGTCTGTTTTCTGTTGCCAACGGCAGATTTATGGTTACGGGTTAACAACTCTTTCAAATTGATCTGAAATCTATAAATGTTCAGCACGACTCTCCCCCGCCCCGGCAGGGAGAACAAGATTGGTCCTGCCACGCAAAGTGGGAGGTCAATGGTCCCGCAGTGACTGTAAACAGGAAGGATGGAGACGCACAGACGCCAAGACATCATGCATATCAACTAAGTCAATGACAAGCTCTTACTAGGAGACACGGGCAGAAAGAGAAGGAGGGAGGGAGGGAGGGAGGGAGGGAGGGAACACATATAATGATAAACAATAAAAATGGAGTAAAATTTAGATTGAAAAGAATATATAATGTTTTTAAACCGCTCTCGGTTTTTTCCTAGAGGCAATAAAAGTCCAATATGTAATCTGGGTCCTGGCCAGGGGGCTGGGGATCGGTCATTGATCTGAGTCCTCAGGAAGCCTTTGGTTACCGTAGCCTATAGGAGATCCTTCACCCCTAAGGTGTCCTTCTGTGGCTGCCGTGGCTGTTTGCTAGTGGGGACACCCGACTGGTCTGAGAGTCCGTTCATCCGTCTGTCTGCCTATTTTATTCATGTCATCTATCTACCTGGCTATCTTTCTGGGATGTATTATAGAGATGTATCCGTCTGTCTGTCTGTCTCGATCTCTCCTCTCTATACATATAGATCAAATGTTACTAATCCTCATAGGTGTCTGGGGCTTCGTTTAAGCTGGTGGAATTCATGCAAATTAGCAGTCAAAGCTTCACGTCTGACCGAGTTCAGTCAACCAATCAATCACACACGGTACACAAAGACTGACACGTCGTGGGAGATGGAGATATTGGCAGAGAGAGAGAGAGAGGGGGAGAGGGGGAGAGAGAGAGGGGGAGAGAGAGAGAGGGAGAGAGAGAGAGAGAGAGAGAGAGAGAGAGAGAGAGAGGGGGAGGGAGAGGGGGAGGGAGACGGGTTGAAGACACAATGGAGGAAGTGGGATCCTGTGTTTGTCTTAGTGTGTGAGATGTGACGCTGGCCTGACCTCGAGGTGTCTGGCTGCTGGGTCTTTACATTCATGATGCCCGTCGTCTCTCACGTTAAAGATCAATCTTCAAATGACAAACTCACGCACACACGCACGAGCACAAGCATGCACCCATCAAACCGCACACACGCACACGCACACACAAATTGGCAACACATAAATCTTTATAGATTTGGCGTCTCCATTCCCTCTGGGATTGACAGATGCTGTGTACTAAAAGGGCACGTTCGGTTGCTGGGCAACCGAAAATAACCACAATCTTCCAGAGTTGACGACAGATGGATGTAGCTAGTTTCGTAACCATGCGCTCCTATGTTAACTTACGACCGACGACGGGTCCGCTTAGCTCAGGAGGTAGAGCAGTTGTCCTGTAACCGAAAGGTTGCTAGTTCGATCCCCAGCTCCTCCTAGCCGAGTGTTGACGTGTCCCTGAGCGAGACACTTAACCCTAACTGCTCCTGACGAGCTGGCTGTCGCCTTGCATGGTTGACTCTGCCGTCGGTGTGTCAATGTGTGCATTAACCGATGTAAGTCGCTTTGGATAAAAGCGTCTGCTAAATGTAAAATGTAAATGTCTTCCTATAGCTGAACAGCATGCGAGGTCAGACATTACAATGAAAATAGCCAGAGAATATTAGTTGAAGGTCAGTATCCAGGGCTGCCTTGTGAGCTCCAGTATTGTTTCTATATTGTTGTAATGTTGGTATAATGTTGTCCAGTAGTGTGTGTTGCTGCTGTTGGGTGTGGTGCTGGGGTCGGTGGGCGTTTCACATTGCTTCATGGTTCCCAGTGGTCTAGTGGTGGAGGTCTCCCTGGCTCAATACACACGCACGCACGTACGCACGCACACACAGGCACGCGTGCACACACACACACACAAACACAGGCACACACACACTTTCTCTCTCTCACACACACACACACACACACACACACACACACACACACACACACACACACACACATACATTGCCAAACAAACACACACATACACTCAAACACATACATAGCCACACAAACACAGACAAACACAAACACACAAACATTGCATGTAGATCGGTTCTCAGCGGGTGTGTGTGTGTGTGTGTGTGTGTGTGTGTGTGTGTGTGTGTGTGTGTGTGTGTGTGTGTGTGTGTGTGTGTGTGTGTGTGTGTGTGCGTGCGTGCGTGCGTGCGTGCGTGCGTGCGTGCGTGCGTGCGTGTGCAGCCACCATCGTGCTGAATGAGCTGTACTGGACCGAGGCGCTGGCCGACGTCTTCAAGAGGAACCGGGAGGATGACCCCACCCTCCTCTGGCAGGTGTTTGGCAGCGCCACGGGATTGGCTCGCTACTTCCCAGGTAACCACACCCCCCCAACTTCGGTTCAGCTTATTGTTGTTGATTGTTTCAGAGGATCCCCATTAGCTTGTCCCCTAAGTGGGAAGAGCTAGTCTACCTGGGGTCCACACATAAAGACACAAAACATAACAATGCACAAGATACTAATCATAATTCAGGTAACAAAGATAATCTAAAAGGAGTCAGTCATTATAAACATCCTCAGAAATGATCGCAGTAGACAATTACAGTAGTAACTATATTTACAGTAGTAACATCCCCAAAAGTACATAAGTCCACCCCTTATGTCCTCATTCTTGTGAATTTGTTTGTCACGTGTTTATTATAGCACAGTGACACTGTGTTTAAGGACGTATCATTTATTGACTCAATGTACCCTCATTTTAACGATGAATTATTGCAACAGCATGTTTAGGGGTGCATAACGCATTGTGTTTATTTACATTCATACTACGTGTGTGTGTGTGTGTGTGTGTGTGTGTGTGTGTGTGTGTGTGTGTGTGTGTGTGTGTGTGTGTGTGTGTGTGTGTGTGTGTGTGTTTCTGTGTGTGTGTGTGTGCTTAATACATCATCCTTAAATACACACACACACATACAGTATATATCACACAAACACACACACTATACATAAATATAAATGCATAAACATATGTGTGAGTGTGTTTTTTACATGTTTATGGGTTTTTGAAATAGGTGTGTGTGAGTGTGTGTGAGTGTGTGTGCCTCATACATCTGCGGTATCAGCCACACGCTCTAACGTGGTGTGGTGTCACAGCCTCTTTAGGAGTCTGGAACCCTCCCGCTCCTCCAGTGATAGTGAGTTTTATTTATGCCCTGCGATTTATATTCATAAGATTCTCTGTCATCATGGGTCGCTTTATGAGGAACGTTTATGTGTAATATTTATGAAGTTTCATTTGGCCCCAGGAAGCTCCTGCCTGCTCCCATTCCCCCCTCAGTGGAGCACACACGAGAACAGCTCCTCATGCGATAAATTCAACAAAGAGGTTTTCTTTTACGCCACACTTGTGCTCTTTGAGGGGGGTGGGCTGAAACAGGGTGAAGTAGCAGCATGTGGCGCATTGTGTCGTTTCAATCAACAACATTTCATGTTTTGTCCCGGTTCCAAAAAATCCATGACGGTGATTGACGTGAAGTGTCAAGCGGAGACCGCAGGGCTCTGTCACTGCTCGACGACTGGATTTAGAATGTTTGAATATAATCAGTGTCAGAGGGAAGCAGGTGAGCTTGAACCGTCGCGTACTCTTGTACTTTATGGTTACCTTTACCTTTACGGTTTACCTTCCTTAGCTTCACCGTGGATGGACGTGCGCAAGACCCCCAGTAAGATCGACCTGTACGACGTGCGCCGGAGACCATGGTGAGACACAGCTCCCCTCTGCGCTGGAACGCTCTTTAATAACGGATTGTACGACGGGGTAGACCTCTTCATCCAATAACAAAAAAATAACAAACCTTGAGGGGAATAAATGTTAAATCGAAAGTATATATTTGCAACGTGATTCCCAATCGGGCATTGCAGACGCTCATAAAGGTGTTTGTGTGTGCATGTATTTGCTATGAATGTGCGTGTTGCCTCACATTGATTCTCGCTGCCGCAGGTACATCCAAGGTGCTGCCTCGCCCAAAGACATGCTGATCCTGGTGGATGCGTGAGTGACTCCTCACACACACACACACACACACACACACACACACACACACACACACACACACACACACACACACACACACACACACACACACACACACACACACACACACAGGTGCACCATCTCCATTGATCTCTTTGATTCGTTATCATCACATCATCATATCGGCTGATTAGAATGCACTGCGCGCTCCGGCTGACGTCTGCCTTGAGTCCATATTTCCCAGCGGCGGAGGAGTTCTTAATTACATTCAGAGAAAAGCTCAGCGAAGGGATAATGGAGAACGAGAGGAGGTCGTGCAGCCGGCGAGAGGGAGAAGAGGAGGGGATTGTGACGCCTCGGCTCTCTGTTTCCCTCCGCAGGAGCGGCAGCGTTTCGGGCCTGACGCTGAAGCTCATCCGGACCTCTGTGATCGAGATGCTGGACACCCTGTCCGACGACGACTACGTCAACGTGGTCTACGTGAGTACCCAGCGGCCGCAGCTCCGCGACGGACCCCCCAGATGTTCAGACCGGCGTACGCTGCTCACCGCACCGCGGTCCAGCTTGTAATCTGAGGTCTTGAAGGCATTGCGTGTTTCACACTCCGTGATTGATCGGCGTCAGGGGGTTACTCATCACAAGGTGTATGCCCCCCCACCTCGGCCCCCAGGAGGTGATTCCTCTGAGGGGGGGGGGGGGGGGGGGTCTTTTAAGAGGAAGGCGAATGGGGAAATTGAGATGTGGAATTAGAAATGTTGCTGACAGAGAATTCTCCAGTAAACGGGTGTTATGTCTCTTACACACGCACGCACGCACCGCACGCACGCACACACGAACGCACGCAAACACACAAAGACACACACAGGTGAGATGGATGAGGAGTAATGAAATATGGATTTCTCCTGGGCTTGCTACTGTGAAACGGGTCTGTAATGAAAGAGCCAATAGAACTCTATTGGCTGGACAGGCTTAAACCCTGCCTTACATGCCCCCCCACCCCAAGCATTTACCAGAGTGCGCGCGCTTGTGTGTGTGTGTGTGCGTGTGTGCGTGTGACTTTGTGTGCACGTGCGTGTGCATGCAGGCATGTGTGTACACACGTGTGTAGGTGTGTGTGTCTAAAAGGGATGAAAGCGTCCCTGAGCACCTGAAACCAGAGTGCCTAGTCAGTGGACACATCTGTTCACCCATTCATCACCACCTCCATCCCTCCATCTCAGCCCCATTCATCGCTCACTCACAACACTCTGCTGCATTTCACCGTGCGCCAACGACCATCTTTTCTGACAATAAAAGGTTTTTCCATTTCTCTTCCTCCCCCCCTCTCTTGCTCTCTCTTGATATCTCTCTCACTCTCTCTGTCTCTGTCTCTCTCTCTCTCTCTCTCTCTCTCTCTCTCTCTCTCTCTCTCTCCTCTCTCTCTCTCTCTCTCTCTCTCTCTCTCTCTCTCTCTCTCTCTCTCTCTCTCTCTCTCTCTCTCTCTCTCTCTCTCTCTCTCTCTCTCTCTGTCTCAGTCTCTGTCTCTCTCTCACCCCTCTGTCTCTGTCTCTCTCTGTCTCTCTCTCTCTCTCTGTCTCTGTCTCTGTCTCTGTCTCTCTCCTTTTTCTCCACATCTCTCTCGCTTCATTATATTAACATGCCAGTTGCAACAACACACCGCATCTAGAAAATATTGAAGTTGTCAAGAGAAACTAAAGAAAAACTGAGAACAGAACAAATAAACAAACATCCTAAGGGTGTAATCGTCTATCAGTTATTTTACCAATCCAGTACATTCTTCCTATTTCTGTCGAATTATGCTTCGTGAAGTCTCCGTTTTGTGTCAGTTTCTCCACTAGGAATATCTCTTCAACAATAGTTAGCCAATGATCTTTCGTTGGTGGTGTTTCTCTCGCTTCATTTTAAGAGAACCGTCCTACTATTTATTCGTCAATTTCTAACTAATCTTCTTACGCACAGATCTGCCTGCCCTTTTCCCTTCTCTTCTCTCTTTCTCTCTTTCTCTCTTTTTCTCGGTATATATGCATTTATCCTGTGTTAATGCATGCAAAGCAGGAGATTAGACACAGATCTAATTGTGCAGGTGTGTATGTATATAGCTGTCTGCTGATGGATCATTGAGCGTGGATGCTGGCGGTTGGAAGTTGACTGAGGGGCGGCCTTACACAGGCACACGTGCACACACACACATGCACGACACACACACACACACACACACACACACACACACACACACACACACACACACACGAACACACACACACCCCTATGTCTGAGGCCTTGAGGGTGTTGTAACCTGACACTAAATCATTCATCGCTGATATTACCCATTAATCCTCACTCATTAACAGAAGCCCAGGGACTAGCTTGGCATTTGGTCAAAGAAGATGCAACCACGCGCACACACAATAGCACACACACACAGACACACACACACACACACACACACACACACACACACACACACACACACACACACACAACCACGCGCAAACCCACACACACCTACACGTACATACACACTTACGCACGCACACGTACACACACACACACACACACACACACACACACACACACACGCACACACACCTCATGGATCGGTGGACAGGTGCAGATGGCAGGTCTCTCTCGCTCTTATTCCCGCTCCACACTCATGCTCACCTCTCGCCCTCTCTCTCGACCGAGTCTCTGTCTCCCCGGTCCTCGACCGGTTGGACCTGCCGCCTCCCTCCTCCTCCGGGACGGCGGCGCTGCCTTCCAGTCAGTCCAGCGGGCCGAGTGGAGCACTGACTCCTCCGGGACTAGGCCTCGTGGAGATCACTCCTCCTCTCCTCCTCCCGTGCGCCGCTGCTCACCCCCCCCCGCTCCCCAAAACCTGAACCCTCGCACAAGCACACACAAGGACCCGCTGTAACAGGATCACAAGACAGGAAGGGGGATTAGCATGGATATTATTCAACTCTACAGGGACTGGAAGACCAAACATACACACACACACACACACACACACACACACACACACACACACACACACACACACACACACACACACACACACACACACACACACACACACACACACACACACGCACACACACTGCAACGACTCATTATTTGCAAGACCCGTACCTCATTTGCAGCACTTGTCAACGTGCCTCCGGGCAGTATTATCCCTTAGTCCCTCTGGCGGGTACTGTCAATGGAACGGGGTCACACACACACACACACACACACACACACACACACACACACACACACACACACACACACACACACACACACACACACACACACACACTGACCAAACGCAAATGCAAGCACAACACGCACGCCAGCCGATGCAGATGTACATCCGGTGAGATGGCTCTCTGTGCCCCCCTATCTGCATGGCCATGTGGGTCTGCCGTTCCACAGGGCCTCGGCCCCCAGGGACACATCGCCCGGTCGTGATCGATGAGCTGCAGAGTGGTTCTCCCAGGGTTCCCGAGCCGCGCAGGCAGACTGCTGGCTGCAGCGCGCTGCCCTTTGGCTCCGTGTTCTCTGTCCTGTGTGTCTTCTTTCTGTGAGCCTGCATCTCCATGCATGTTCCTGTCTGTTGTGCGTGTGTGTGTGTTTGCGTGCGTACGCGACCGCGTGCGTGCGTGTGTGCGTGTCAGTGTTTGACGGTGTGTGTGGCTCACCTCCGGTTAGATTGTGTTCTTAAAACCTGCCTCCCTTTCTTCCGAAGCGGGTGGTGTTTCCATGGGTACCAGATCACTGAGCTTGCAGGATGTAGAGCAATTAGTGACTCCTGATGAATGTGTCTGTTTACCACCGACTCATAATAGCCAAGGCCAAACACGGATATGGGCGGATGGATGTGTGTGTGTGTATGTGTGTGTTTGTGTTTGTGTGTCCGCGCTTGAGGGACAGTTTCATCGAAATGAATATCCTTGTGTTTTCTGATGCTGGGGCTAATTTTGGGGTTCATGGTTGGCAACTCTGCCTCTAGTCATGTCCTCGAATGCTATTTAGTAATAATAATACTGGTAATAACAATCCATCTAAACTGCGCTTTTCAACACAGCCGAGGTGCTTTACACAGGACGGAGCTAGAGACCTAGCTAGACACCAGAGACTCAAGACCCATCTCCTTCTGTTCGCTGGTTTGCCTTCCAGTTCAACACCAGGGTGAATATTTCGGGCTGCTTCGACCATCTGGTCCAGGCCAACGTCAGGAACAAGAAGCTGCTGAAGGACGCCGTCCAGAACATCAAAGCCAAGGGCATCACCAACTACACCAAAGGATTTGAGTTTGCTTTCGAGCAACTCTCCGTGGTGAGATTATGTTTCCGTGCAAACACAGAATGATGCATAAAGGTGTATGTATAAGGTGTATGTTGGTGAGAGGTCAACAGTGAAACCATAGTGTGTGAATAAGGGGCAGGGAGAGGGGGGTCACTACTATGAGAGCAATGGTCACTGATATGCATAGGATGCGTGCAATGATTCTCCTTTGAAATTTCTGCAAAAATGGTCAAACACTGCCATCTGGTGGCGGACCATGTTGACCCCCTCTCTCTGTCTTCGTTCGCTCTGGCTGCTCTGCTACTCATACCGCTTATTGGGGACAGGATGAGGGTGATAATAAAATTAATTAAAAATAAATTAAAAAAACTGTCATATGTAGGGTAAAATACCAAACCATATCTATCTTCTATCTCACCGGAAATAGTCCAGAGAGAGGTAGTCAAGGCATGAGCATGCTTGACTTGTTGCATCCAACACGTTGGGGGTATGCAATTGACTTTGCTTATTACACAAAGAACCTGTTAAACCTCTTAATAAACCTGTGTTAAACTGCTGTGCGACACGTCTTCAAAACCGAAGTACACGTTTTGAAGCAAGGATAGCAATTATAGCAATGCATGGTCTTGGAATAACTTCATTCCACACTCTCACAACATTGTGTGTGTATAAGTCGTGTCTTCTGGGTGAACAGTGACTACAAACTCGTTGTCCTTGAGGCATAGAGAGGTGGACAACATGAGCACCACATGCATTCCATCAGGAGCCGCGGCGGTTTGTTGGCATGCCAACCGTATGCACCTTACCGTACAACGCTCAGTGCCATTATGTTTATGTGCACATGTCAAAACAGAAAAAACGAACAAACAAACAGAATACCAATATGATATTTAATGTGAACCCGAGAGACCAAACGGTGCACAGTAGTCCTTCAAACACGCGTTGCAAAGGGAAAGAACAGAGTTACACAGAGAAACGCTCTTGGCTTCCATGGAGTGTTATCATACTTAAGCTACCCACAGCATGGAACGATATTACCAGTGTGTGCTCACGGCTCACAGCCATTGGGGCGGCGCTCATGGAACTGTATCTTCTGGTATGGAGTTGTCATTGTGTTTGTTTTGGTATCGCTTCAGCGTCATTGTCGGGAGATGCTGGAGTGATGCGAGTGTTGTTCTCTGTTTAGACAAACGTCAGCAGAGCCAACTGCAACAACATCATCATGCTGTTTACGGACGGGGGAGAAGAGAGAGCTCAGGCCATCCTGGAGAAATACAACACTGACAAGAAAGTAGGTTAACACACACACGGGCACACAGACACGCGCGCGCACACACACACAGACACACAGACACAGACACGCGCGCGCACACACACACAGACACACAGACACAGACACGCGCCCATAGACGCATGCGCGCACAGACGCATGCCCGCACAGACACACCGGGGCAGACACACGCACACACACATGCACACTTGCGCAAACACACTTGCCCAAACAAACACAGATGCAAGAACAAACAGACGCATAAACACAGAGTGTGTGTGCACACAAACACACACACACCCACACACACACACACACACACACACACACACACACACACCCACAAAATAGCTTATGAAACAGTAGGCTGAGTGAGTTACTTTAATGTGGCTTGATGGGCTCTCTCAACAGTTTTACTAGACACAGCTCTTTGGAGCTCCCTTTGGATCTGATCTTCCGACTGCACATCCTTTCTAAAGCATCCACGTGTGTGTGGATGTGTGTGTGTGTGTCTGTTTGTGTGTTTGTGTGTGTGTGTGTGTGTGTGTGTGCGTGTGTGTGTGGGGGTTTGTTGTGCAAATTCTCTGGAATAGAAACACAAATACTTTACATGCATAGATGCATACATAAACAGTATGTAATTGATCCACATACATACACTACGATCTATTATTCTGCATAGTGCAAGTACACATGGGACAAAGATAAATAGGTCTGCGTTAGCTAAACCTATACCTCACATTTCTGCGCGTGTATATATTTTCTTTAAATACAATCATCTGTGCTCTTACACCACAGAGGCGGTGTCACTACCTCCCAATGAAACTAATCTCCATGCATCACAGGATGCTTTTTTTCTTTCAAAATAATCAAAAATAACAGGATGGGACCTACGTCTGACGGTGTTTGTGTTTTCTACTGTTTTGAGCCGGGGAACAAATACGAAGATATATATAGCCTGATGTTAACCCTAATTTTGCCCCTTCGCAGTGGTCCGCTCCAAAACAGGGCAGGTCACTCTGAACACTGGCTCCACATCATCTTGTGCTGTGCGGGGGTTTAGGATTCACATCTGTAGCCTGCTGCCGATCCCGGTCGTAAATACCAAACACGTTTCATATTTACGACTGGGGTAGGGGCCGATCTGACCGTGACCCCCTAGTTCGGGTCAGTCGTTAAATCGTGTCCTCATGGTGACCGATCTGATTCTTCCAGTCGGTTGGGATTGCGCACGTCTTGTCGGGCGCGTCCCAGACTGTTTACCTGTGCTGTCCTGTTGCAGGTGAGGGTGTTCACCTTCTCTGTGGGCCAGCACAACTACGACAAAGGACCCATCCAGTGGATGGCCTGCGCCAATAAAGGTACAGCATTCGAGAACACCGTTATCCAGGTTGTTAAGCTACTCTTAATAGCGCTGGAGCTGCTGTACAACACTAGTTTTAGAAAATGACAGTCATGAAATCCCTCTTCCTGGGCTCCATTGTAGCATATTGCAGTGCATGGCACTTTCTAATAGCGATGCAAGCCGTGTTTTCTATCTACTGCACCCTCAAGCTGTACTTCCCTCAGGCAAGTATCACATTTCCACGCTCATCTATTATTACGATGACTGTTTTCCAGGATACTTTTACGAGATTCCCTCCATCGGCGCCATCCGAATAAACACGCAGGTGAATTTGTTACTAGGATTTTACTGCATAATGGAGGCCTATTTAACTAAAGTGTCCATGTGTAATGTAGTCGATTTTCAGTATGAAGTGTGTGTGTGTGTGTGTGTGTGTGTGTGTGTGTGTGTGTGTGTGTGTGTGTCTGTGTCTGTGTGTGTGTGTGTGTGTAGGAGTATCTGGATGTGCTTGGGCGACCCATGGTGCGGGCCGGTCAGCAGGCCAAGCAGGTCCAATGGACCAACGTGTACCTGGACGCCCTGGTAGGACTTAACATCGACATCTATCGTTGACTACAGTTTCCTGATCCAGGTTACGTAGTATAGAATGTACTATTGTCTTTCTGTTGGTGCGTTGTTGGTATTTACATAGCAGGGCACCTTTCAAGACTGTTCCATAATTTCTCCTCTTTTCACATTACAAATTAAGAGGTAACACTTTGCTATTTTAAAATGTTTGTAGTCGGTACTGCTTCATACACGTTTGGAAAATAGGGACCAAATTCCAATCCCGGGCCAAATTCCGGTCTCCTGGGCGACCCCGTGTGTGAAGCAGTACTTAATGTTAGTATGTTTGACTGTCCCCTTCTAATAACACACTAATAGAACGCTGGTCCTCCTCCTCTTCAGGAACTGGGGCTGGTCATTACAGGCACACTGCCGGTGTTCAACAGGACCAGGATCAGAGATGATACAAATGGAGAGGTACAGGCCGGTGCAGTGACACACTGCTTAGAGCCCCGGGCCGAGCGGGGAGCTCATGCATAGATTCTCTTTGTTCTCTGACTCCATTTCTCTCTCTCTCTCTCTCTCTCTCTCTCTCGCTCTCTCTCTCTGTCTCTCTCTCTCTCTCTCTCTCTCTCTCTCTCTCTCTCTCTCTCTCTCTCTCTCTCTCTCTCTCTCTCTCTCTCTCTCTCTCTCTCTGCCTCTCTGCCTCTCTGCCTCTCTGCCTCTCTGTCTGTATGTCTTTTCGTCCGTCTCTCTTTCCCTCTGTCTTTCTGTCTGTCTGTCTCTCTTTCTTTCTGTCTCTCTGTCTCTCTGTCTCTCTTTCTTTCTGTCTCTCTGTCTCTCTGTCTGTCTCTCTGTTAAAGACCCAGAACCAATTGATTCTTGGGGTGATGGGGATCGATGTGTCGCTGAATGACATCAAGAAACTAACACCACGATTTACTGTGAGTAGGAGCAGTGACGCACGCATGCACACATTCACGTGTGCGAGCACACACACACACACACACACACACACACACACACACACACACACACACACACACACACACACACACACACACAAACGCACACACAAACGCACACACACGCACAGAGTCTGTCAAGTCAAAGAAGAGTTCATTGTGTGCTCTCTGGGCGAGTGAAATGATAAAGCATTGTAATGAAATGTGTCACTCTTACTTGACGTCTTTTTGACCACAGATGATATTAGTTTCTGCAGAAGTCTACAGAGCCTTTTCCCCCGCAATAATCTTCAGAACTGAAGGCATTTATGTGTTTTTTTAACGTCTATTACTAGGAACAGCCCCGTCTTTGGGTTTAGGGATCATAACTATGCATATCTGTCCTTGGTTTCAGATCGGGCCAAACGGATACTACTTTGCCATTGACCCAAACGGCTACGTCCTGCTGCATCCCAACCTTCAGCCCAAGGTAGGTCATCCTCCTCTTCGTCCACTACACGTCATGTGCACTGCGTTCGTATCGTCCTCAACACCCTGATGGAACATTCTCCGATCCTCCAGAGAGCAATGAAACAGTGGCAAGGCAGAGGTTCTCTGACAAACGTTTCCCACAAAGAGTATTATCGGATGTCATCTGGCTGCAGATGTCAGCCCGAAGGTTGCTCATTACCGTTTGACATGTATTAGCTAGAGAGCTGGCAGCCGGCTGTCATACGTGCAGAGTATATATCTATATATAATGAAATAAATGAGCTGACGATTCTGCAAAAGCCTTTTAACATTCCATGTTCTTTTTTATTTGATTTTCATTGAGATGAGTGGATGACATGATCCCGAGGGAATAATTAAGGCTAGGTTGCCAAGACCTGAACTGCTATTCAAATCATCTATAGTATATTTTCTCTGACAAAACTCATTAAAAAATGGTCATTCTCTTAAGTGAACTTTTAAGGACCAAAGAAAAGCTTCACTCAGAAATGTTTTATTTATTTAAAGATATAGACCCCTCTGAGTGATCTTGAATAAAGAGTCAAAGCAGGCAAATGCATTGCAGACATTTTTGAAAAAAACAAACCTTTAAAACAGAGGTGTGATAGTCACGGCTAACACAGGTGTATGTTCTAACCTGTTAACCTGGTTATAATGGCCTATTTGGATATACAGTGGCAGGTCCTTGTGGCAGGTTCGAGTGTTGAAGCTACATATGCTACAACAAGTCCACGTTGGCCTTCGCCTTTGGTGCGGAGGGACTCTGTGCTGACCTTTTACTTGAGATCAATGTAACAGTACGTGTAGCCCATGGCAAGTATGAATATGTGAACCCGTGGTTCACATATTCATTCTTGCCAAAGGCTTTTGTCACCATTATAGCAGCATTAGGTCACAACCTATCATCCAGTAAGACCTCGACCCAGCTTCACCTGTTGTTACCCTGAGCCTCCAGGCGTGGGTTTCTCTGGGCAGGCCACACGGCGGCCAGGTGCTACCCCAGGCCTGGAGGGCTCTGCGTTGGGGGTCAACTCTTCAAGTTAAACAGACCCCATCCTTTGGGATCCACGTCTTCATCTCATGTCATCAGACGTATCCAACTGTGATCGGCAGTGACACACATAATGGATGGAATCTCACGTCACCTTAAGAGTGTGAGAGCGTGTGTTGCTATGTTGGTGTGTGCGTGGGTGTGTGTATGTGTGTGCGCGTGCGTGTGTGTGTGTTCAACATGTGTGTGTGTGCATGTGTGGCCAATCCATGGTGTTTCTGTACTCTGTGTGCTAGAAGCGGATCCGTCAAAGGCAGCTCAGACTCAGTAATATGTACGCTGCCAGCTTCCATGAGGTGAGCCTGTGGAGGTGGATGCAGAAGTAGTCTCTACTGCAGTGCCTGTAGATTTCCAGGTAGAAATAGAAAAACAGCCAGCTTCCCTGGTAACAATACAGCTTCTGTAAACCTTGAAATCTTAGTTTAAACTTTGCCTTTGAGTCACCTTTGAGTGGCGCAATCATTGTTGAATTCCTCTTTTTTCCGATGCAGCTTTTGGTAAGGACACTGTGGAATAAAAACTTCCATGCACTCATGCGCATACACACACGCGCTCACACAAACACACTCACTCACAGATGTACATGCACTCTCACTCATTGATGAGCAATCGCACACAAACGCAGGCACACACTTACATTATGTCAGTTAAAAGAGGACAGGATTTGAGTGAGGCGGTGTTTGATTCCCTCACCTCTCCCCTGGGCTGCGTGTTCAAAGGTCTGTCTACAGACACACACAGCTGTCAGTCACTAGAGCGGCCTCCCCAAATGGCGACGTGCACAAATACGCACCATGACCTTGGATACCTCCCTGTCACCAACTGTGCGGCGTCACGCACCGTCACGCACTCTGCGGTACATTACGCTTTGTCTTGCCTCATCTTTTTTAATCTAATACCCAAACAACCCTCCGAGTTGTGCCGCGGCTCTAGGGTCAACCTATTTCTTGTCTTTCCCGCTCTGGTCCTCGTCTGTGTTTCTGCCGTGCCCTCCTCCCCTTCCCTCACATCCCCAGCTTGACGTTCTTCTTATGTACTCTTCCTCCCCCTCTGCTCTGCTCCGGTATGGACGCTGTCCGTCCCGTGCGGACCTCCTTGCCTTTCTTTCCATTTTGTTGCACATCTGTGTGATGTTTGATTCTGTCTGCCGCGCCACGGCTCTTGATGTCTTATTCTTTATTTTCTTGTTTTTCGTTGGGGGTCTGGTCTCGTCTTCATCACTCTTCATCTCACTCCGCCACCGACTTCACTCTCCCTTTTGCTGACACTTTAATGTAAGTTGCTGTTTCTACGTGTTTTTATTTTTCCGCGCGGACCGTCACTCTTCCAGGGTTCTCGTTGACGTGTCGGCGCTGCAGCGGGGGGCTCGCTGTCCCGAGTCCCAGCATTGATCTCCACAGAAAGACTCAATTAGAGCTGGCATGGAACCAGATGGGCCGGCTATCCATCTCTTCCATTCCAAATCGTATACATGTTGATTTCATTTTTTTGCAATACACTGACATACATCCCATGAGAAAAGCGACACACATGAAAGCGTCCGTCACCTCCACACGCCCCAACCGCACAACGATCTTTTGATGCGATTTCCTTTCGACGGCCAACGAGTAAAATTTCGGTAAAACGTTTTTATTCAAGCCAAATGTGTATCGGGTTGCATATTCTGCCGGTTTTATGGTAGGAGCCATGTATTTCTCTTCTATTTTATACCATCATTAAACTTAACTGGGACCCATAGGCTATTTAAAGAGAGAACGTTAACAAGCACCAGCGTCAGTTTGCATCAAGAGGGGTTCAGCCGTGGCAGCTCTGTCCTAGACCTGTTGTCAGGGGGGTCACCAGCTGCAGCCTTCTGCACGGACCAACCCACGGTGTTCCAGTACCTACTCCCCTGGAGCGCATTAGACCCACAGAGACAGAACAGAAGAGAGCCAGCGCTGCATTGATCATAAGCATATGCTTATGAACATGCCGGGCTCGTCGGCATTTGAAAGGAAATCGCCATTAGGGACACCGTTTAGAAGATAGAGCATTCACCTCTGTGCTTTGAACCCACATCTGATGATCTAGTGATGGTGGGTTAAGCGGTTTACTGCAGTTGATGAGGACTTCAAAAACGGCCAATAGAAAGTGAAGCTGTAGCATCACGCTGCGAACTACATTTGGGGAACAACTGATCTGCCAGCTGATAGATAGTACTGTGTGGAAATGTGATAATGTCTGTTGTTTTATGCACGTCATTTTCTTTCCACCAGAACCCTAAATTCCAGGAGCCTGTGACCCTTGACCTAATGGATGCTGAGCTGGAGAATGACGTTAAAGTTGAGGTACTCTTTGTTTTCTATCTCACTCTATGTGTGTGTGTGTGTGTGTGTGTGTGTGTGTGTGTGTGTGTGTGTGTGTGTGTGTGTGTGTGTGTGTGTGTGTGTGTGTGTGTGCGCGTGTGTGTGTGTGTTTGCGTGTGTGTGTGTGTGCGTGTACGTGTGGTGGATGGCCTCACCTATCCTGCGTCAGGCTGGTTAGACTCTGGGGCATGCTGAGACTGCACACCTGTGGTGCATTGGGCAATCAATGCAAACCGGATAAAGGAGCCGTCACTACACACTCTCTGACAGGGCAGCAACAGGGAACACCTGCTTTGCGTGTAACATTAATTCAAACTCTAAAATAAACCAGTTTACTCATCGTCCACCTGTGTCCTTGTCGTCAGAGGTTCGAAAGCCGCCAGCGGGGGAAAACAATCTGTGAATATGAATATATTCTTCAGTTTTCTGACACAACACTTATTGATGCAGATGTGGAGCGGTTGGGTAACTGCGAAAATGCACACAGATGTCCCGTCTCCCCTGACAACACTGATGAAGCTATCTGCCTCTGTCTCTACCCAGTCGTCAAATATGGTCTTATACCATCCTCGACTCATCAACTGTGTGTGTATTTGTGTGTCTATTATTAGAATATGTTTGGATTTCACTCCCGCTTCTCTCTCTCTCTCTCTCTCTCTCTCTCTCTCTCTCTCTCTCTGTCTCTGTCTCTGTCTCTGTCTCTGTCTCTGTCTCTGTCTCTCTCTCTGTCTCTGTCTCTGTCTCTCTCTCTCCGTCTCTATCTCTCTCTCTGTCTCTCTCTCTGTCTCCCTCTCTCTCTCTGTATCTCTCTCTCACTCTCACTCTCACTCTCACTCTCTGTCTCCCTCTCTCTCTCTCTCCCTCTCTCTCTGTATCTCTCTCCAGATCAGGAGAATGATGATAGACGGCGAGATAGGAGAGCAGACCATTGAGACCTTAGTGAAGACCCAGGATGAGGTGAGCGAGAGGCTAACACAATATCTCGTCAACTCACCGGGATCCAGAGGTCCACCAGATGTATGAGTAGGTGCCGTAGCACGGCTCCAAGGTCAACCGTCTAACATTGAACTTCTGCTTATCGTGACATCATGGGAACCCTGTATATCCCCAGGACTGAATAGTAATGGGGCTCTCAGAGGGGTTCATTTGCGTGTGTGTGTGTGGGTGTGTGTGTGTGTGTGTGTGTGTGTGTGTGTGTGTGTGTGTGTGTGTGTGTGTGTGTGTGTGTGTGTGTGTGTGTGTGTGTGTGTGTAATCTTTGACAGCGGTACATAGACAGAGGTGTGCGGACCTACACCTGGGGACCGGTAAACGGAACAGATTACAGGTGAACTGTTGTTACAACATCTTCAAAATATGACAAATTGGATTTTATACAACGAGCATGGCAGTTACCAAAAACTAAAACCCGTCAGCTCATCTCACCTAGTAGCGATAACCGGTTGCCGTTTTTAACCAAATCTCGCATCGCAAATTCTGTTCACTGTGTTTTGTTTGTATTATTTTCCCCTATAGCCTTGCCCTTGTCCTGCCTAAATACAGTGAACACTTTATTCAAGCCAAGCTGGGGAACGACATAGAGGAAGCCAAATGTGAGTATGCGGTCGTGCTATAATTGTCTATAGCATAGGCATGCTAAAGACGTGGTCAAACCCAGTGCTTTCCCGTCAGCGAGACAAGCCTTACTCTAACTCTCATGACTTAACCGGGCTCACTACCAAGGTGTCCTGCCCCGGACTTGAACGGCTAACAATCTATCGAGAGAGAGAGAGAGAGAGAGAGAGAGAGAGAGAGAGAGAGAGAGAGAGAGAGAGAGAGAGAGAGAGAGAGAGAGAGAGAGAGAGAGAGAGAGAGAGAGAGAGAGAGAGAGAGAGAGAGAGAGAGAGAGAGAGAGAGAGAGAGAGAGAGAGAGAGAGAGAGAGAGAGAGAGAATGTGTGTGTGTGTCTGTCTGTGTGTGTGTGTGTGTGTGTGTGTGTGTGTCTGTGTGTGTGTGTGTGTGTGTCTGTCTTCATGTGTGTGTGTGTGTGTGTGTGTCCCCTTAGTGGGGCCACTGTAGTGGCTCCACCGTAGCGTGACTCTCCAGAGTTGTCCCTCCGCCCACACATGCTTGGCTCTCCCCCTGACCCTAAATCAAAACGCTGGCTCTTTTTCATCTCCTGCTCTTCTTCTGTCCCTCCTTCCTCCGTCCCTCCCGCCCCTTTCCTTCCTGACCTCGGCTTCACTTTGACGGACATCTTGGCTCGTGAGAGGAGACGGAGCACCCCCCCACTAGCTCATTATCACCTCTTTTTACTGAGCCGTGAAACGACAGTTTACCCATTTCACAGCGTTGTCAGAGGACCTGTTATCTACATCTCCGGCTCCCTCTCCCTCCCCCCCTTCCTCTCTCCCTCCCTTCTTCTCCATCTCTGTTCTCCCTCTTCCACCTCTAGATTCTTCCCTTTGGGGCAGACGTATTCCCCCAGTAGCGCACCGGACAGACGCTCCGCCCCTTGGAACACGCACACCCTCCTAACTAGGGTTCTGTCCCACTCACAACCCCCTTCTGTCTCCTTCTTGGTACCCCACCTCTCTCTCCGGGTTATAAAACTGTCTCCACCTTCCTCTCCTACCCCCTCTTATACCTTGCATCATTCATGTCCTGCCCCCCCCCCCCCCCCCCCCTCCCTCCCTCCAGTCCGTTGTTCATTTGCTCTCTAGTAGTGTACCGTATTCCCAGACTTCATCCAACCCCAATCCTCTCTAGTCTCTCCCTTCACAACAAGCGCTAACAAAGCAACCTGGGTAGCTTTAGCACGGCTAATGCTAAAGCTAATGCGCACATCAAAAAGAAGCCCCTGCACCCTGCAAATGAATGTGCTGGTGCAAATGAGTGTCTCTGTCTTTGTCTCTTTCTTTCCCTGTCTCTGTCTCTCTCTCTACCCCTCTCTTCCTCTCTCCCACTCTCTCTACATATAATGAATGATGTGGTTTTCTCCAATGATTGAATCTGGTTCTCTACTTTCATCTCTCCTCTTCTTCGTCGATCCCTGCTGGATGCATACAGCTTCTCCCTGGGGCAAGTACCTACTGTGTTTGTTTTGTGATACTGCATGAAGCTGTCCGTGCCTTTGACCCGTTTCCAGGGGTATGTCGGCACCATATCTATGTATGAGGCATGCCATCTTATACATAATACATAATGGATGGATGGATGCTCTGATGAATGCATCGCCAGATAGATGGATTTTTAATTGCCTGTAACTTTGAAGAAACAACTAAACAACTATGAGAGAGAGAGAGAGAGAGAGAGAGAGAGAGAGAGAGAGAGAGAGAGAGAGAGAGAGAGAGAGAGAGAGAGAGAGAGAGAGAGAGAGAGAGAGAGAGAGAGAGAGCGCTAATGGAGAAGAATGGCGTTTTGCTTTGATCGAGGAACATAATTAGTGGAAAGCGACGTATAGACATCTGGTGTGAGTGCTTTCATTTTATAACTTTAATGTGGTGTCATAAAGCACGAACGGCTGATGGAGCAGTTATCAGAGAAGTTGGCAGACTTTTACCATGAAGTGTATTTATTTAGATTTTTGCTCGTGTATCATTGCACTTCTTCTCCTTCTTAATGAGGCTGTCAGTGAGCCATAAAGACTGTCCAAGTCTTTACAGGCCGCTTAAAGTTAAAGTATAGCTTAAAGCACGGCGGCAACAGACTCCGTTCAGATTAGTCTTGATGATCAGTCTGAGAACAGCTCTGTGTTCTGGAGACACAACCCATTAATGTGAAGGGCTTTTGTTCAAGGTCCCAACACCTAGCACTCTTCCTTCACGTAGGGATGGCTGAACAATGGACGGCCTGGGGGTTTGTTGTTGGAGATCACAAGAGATAGACCTATAAAGGGCTCACTGAGATGAGACATTCCAAACACGTTTTCCTATAAACAGAATGAAATCCCCGTCAAGACAGGAGTACCTACTGTGATAACTGCTATTTCCCTTGCAGTACATATAGTTTATAGTTGAGGTATAATCTAGCTTTTAATAAGCCTTTATAGTGTTCTGTAGATATTCAATAAACTAGGTTGTATTCATAAAAGCGCTGTGAGATAATACTGTAGGAGGATAGTGTTTCACATCTTCAGGTTTTTTGTGGTGTGTTTAAATCATTGACTTTCTCCTTGTCCTCTCTTCTGCATCTCCTCATCTGTCTGCGCCTCCTGGGTCACTACAGGACAGGAAGGCAAGTTAATCCTTACTTCCTCCCTTTCTCTTTGGATTTTGTTATTTTACATTATCCAGTACCCCGTGTGTGTGTGTGTGTGTGTGTGTGTGTGTGTGTGTGTGTGTGTGTGTGTGTGTGTGTGTGTGTGTGTGTGTGTGTGTGTGTGTGTGTGTGTGTGGTTGCATTTGTGGATGCATGTAACCATGCTCACAGGAGATGTCTGTCTGTCTGTGTGTGTGTGTGAGACCAGATATTCGTTTGTGTCAGTTTTATGTCTCGCTGACTGGAGATTTTTCGTCCTAAACAATGTTTTGTAACAGTCGGTGTGTGCTTGAATATCTTCCCAAGTGTATTGTTCTTCGATCTAACGCAGGGCATAACTCTTATATTCTGCATACATTTATCATTTATCTTTCAATAATCGCCTGTGATGTGGAATTCTTTTAGCTGTGGGAACAATGCAACTGGACACGTTTGAAGAGTATGGACACACCTTCATTGCTCCCAGGTGAATAATGAGATACTATTGCATTGGTAAAACAATGGTTTCATATCCTACAGTATAGCATAATTTTGTTTTTCTATGAAGTACCGCAGTTGTAAGCAGCTATTAATCTTACTTCGAGAGAGATCTGCTCTACAGCAGAGGGAGTGCTTCAATAGCATACAGCATTATACTGTATCTGCAGGTGGAACAGTCCAAACAGCATAACTGTTTAACATTGTGTCTGCAGGGAGTACTGCAAAGAGCTGAAAGTTTCGGACAACAACACACACTTCCTCATCGACTTCAATGAGTTCATTGAAAGTGACGCTCCCAAAGCCTGTGAGTGCTGCATTATGTCCCATGCTTGTCCCCCCCTCCCCCATGCATGTCCCCCCTCCCTCATGCATGTCCCCCCTCCCCCATGCATGTCCCCCCTCCCTCATGCATGTCCCCCCTCCCCCATGCATGTCCCCCCTCCCTCATGCATGTACCCTCCCAGCCCCCCCCATCGTTGAAGTAGCGACCACACCCTAATGGGTCATATTGGTCATCGGTCAATATTTAAATCAATGCAACTTGTATTCTTGAGTAAGCATGGAGACTGGTGCACAACAGTTTGCCCAATCAGTTCAAAGCAACCATACAGTTTACCTTTAGCCCACCTAAGTCCAGCCTGTGCTAAAACCTCCCAGCTCTATTTGTGTCCTCTACCGTAGAGTCTGATTTCGGTTTCCAACGCCGTCGTATTACTTTAGACTTACTGACGTCGTCCTCCGGTGAGCGGAGCGTTGACCTCAGCTCAAATCGACTCTCGCTGGCTTACTGGAAGGGCGGCCGCTGTTGTCCTCCCAGATGACTCACTCGCCTTGTCATCTGCTAAATGAATCTTACCTCACCCGCCCATAGCTCTGTGAGACAGCCTCATCTAGCTAATGCATCTAGCGCCCTGTCCATCCCTGCCCTTCATCTCCGCAGCCAGCCATACAATCGGTAATGTCAATAGGACCGTAGTGGGAGGACAATTCAATCGAGTTATGATATCGTTAAAAGCTTTCAACAGGAATCGCCCCCTTTAAAGGCCAGTTTGTTAAATCGGAAAAGTCCTTTGGGAATGGCATTGGAAATATGTAAACAATTCCTCCTTGTTTTGAAATATGCTGATTCTATGTTGATGAACTAGTGTCTTTACATTAATATAAATACCCGTTTCTCTCTCTTAAACTATCTTTGATATTCCAGCTCAAACACAATATTGAAATGTATAGATATATTTTTTACATTTTGCCTCAAAGACATAAAAGACACGGTGAACAGTTTAGCATCTCACGGCCGTGTGCGTCTCCCGCAGGCAACGTGTCCTTGGTGAACAGGCTCATCCTGGACGCGGGACTCACAGCAGAGCTGGTCAAGGTGTGGAAGGAGCAGGCGCTGTGAGTTCACTGCTATATGCGATATGCACCGCACACCGCAAAAGGGCCCGATCGGCTCGATGAAATGCATTTGAAACCGTAAGGAGGATACACAAAACGTATCACACTGGAACCAGGCAACCAAAGGATTGAGTGTGTGATTATCCTACCCTCCATTACACTTCCAGTGAACCAGAGTTGTGTTTCACTGGGAGCTACCTGTTGAGAAGCATCCAATGAAATCAGAAGAAGGTAAAACCTTCAGAGAAAACAAATTTGTTGGAATGATTCTTAGCGTACATTAAAAGCACACAAAGAAACACAAACATTTATTTGTGTGCTTTGTGTGACTTTACTTTTTACAATGTCAACATGCTGTTCTCGTGATGTGCTTTGTTGGCGTAGCTTCATGCTGGGAGAATTGAACATGGACCTGGATGCAATGTGCTGTGCTGTCTGTGTGTGACTGTGACATGTTCTTCACCCTCTCCTTTCCCATGTCCCAGTGAAGGGATCATGGCCCGGTTTGTAGCCACAGACGGGGGGATCACCAGAGTCTATCCTAACAGGTATGTGATGCTGTAAATCCTTCATTCTCCCGACCCTATGATAATGATGCATGGATGTGTACACTTTGTCTATCCAACACGTTGGATTTATAAATAAGGCTTGTGTCAAGGTGTGCGTTGTAATTTGCTTTGATTAATGACTTCATAGTTCATACCCATTTTGTCAGGGTTATTCGTTTATCCCCTGCCTGTCCTTATTATGTGGTGTGTGTGTCTGTGTGTGTGTTTGTGTGTGTGTGTGTGGGGGATGTGGGTGTGGGTGTGTGTGCTCTTAACTGTTTCAGTGCTGGAGAAGACTGGAATGAGAATCCTGAAACATACGAGTCCAGCTTTTACAAGAGAACCCTGGACAATGAGATATACATTTTCACTGCACCGTATTTCAATAGTAGGTTTTGCCAGAAAAAAACTCTAACTCTCGCTCTGTCTGTCTGTCTGTCTGTCTGTCTGTCTGTCTGTCTGTCTGTCTGTCTGTCTGTCTGTCTGTCTGTCTGTCTGTCTGTCTGTCTGTCTGTCTGTCTGTCTCTATGTCTCTCTATGGGATGCATTTCACCAGGCCATAATCAAACTCTGGGGGCCTCTTTGATAGTGGCGTTCCTCCTCTCCGCTCTGTTTTCTTTCTCACTCATGGCGGGCCCCCCCTCTCAGCGCTCCTATAATCTATCCAGCAGACACCCGGGGGCTCCAAGCCCCTCCGGAGTGTAGCTGTGCAGTAGGCCTGCATGACTACATTACCATATGTTTGCTCTTAACACGAACATCAGACGGCTAGCCAGCAACCATCAAAATGGACGGCATGTCCACAGATTCATTTCTGACATTTTTACGTATAAGTCCTAACCGCAAATGCTTTAATGCGCAGTGGGATTCAATTTATTTTTCAACCTGAACCGTTTTTTATGAAGATATATTTTTTCTCATCTTAATTCCTCTCCCTCTGGTGCAGGGAGCAGAGAGTCTGGCTACGAGTCAGGCATTCTGGTCAGCAAGGCAGTGGATCTCACCCTTCATCAGGTTGAGCTCAAACCCGCAGGTTGGTGTTGTTGTTGTTGCGGTCCAAACTACTCCCTCCTCGGTCCACAACCTCACTCGATGCATTAATGAGCTTCATTGTTATGGCGGCCTCCGTTTTCCCCTCTCTCGGTTCTTCTGTAGTGGTGGGAGTCAAACTGAATGTTACATCCTGGATGAACACTTTCATCAGTGCTACGTTAAAAGTCAACGTGAGTCTATTCTAATCGGCCCCTTGTCTTGGAGTGTTGCTGGTTGTACCTGATGTTGGTACTTGCTATGTATAATAAATTATTACGTGAAAACAATGAAATAATGTGAGTTCTCCGTCTGCTTCCCTGCAGTGTAAGGATGAAATCTGTGGCTGTCTGAAGAATGATAAGGTGCACACGCACGCACGCACGCACGCACACACAAACACACTCTCGCGATTGTTCTATTCCTCAAACTCTGCCATCTTAAGGGTAAAGAAACTCACTGATGTACAGAGCGGGTGTAACATAACATAATTGTTATTATTTCTTTATTCTTTTTGCCTTGAAACGACCAAAGGTTTTTTTTTCTCTTTGTTTGTATTGTGTGTGTGTGTGTGTGTGTGTGTGTGTGTGTGTGTGTGTGTGTGTGTGTGTGTGTGTGTGTGTGTGTGTGTGTGTGTGTGTGTGTGTGTGTGTGTGTGTGTGTGTGTGTGGTGGTTTCTAAACATGTTACCTCCAGTGCCCGATGCTTCCTTTGTTGTCCAGAGACCAATCCAAGCGAGTCCTGGAGCCCGCCTGGCTCAAGGCCTTCTGGATTCCCTGCTTGGGATTGATTTGAACACTTTCTTTTCTTTTCAAAGTGTCCTTGTGAAGCGACAGGCAGGCAGACGTGTGTGCGAGGAAGCTACTGTGAAGGGTTACTTCATCTGGCCTGTGGCTATGCTGGCAACAAATAATAGATATACACCCTTAAAAATATGAAAACACCCATGTAACAGATAGTTAAAAACATTCAAATGAACTCCCTAATAATACAACTTGAACAAGAAGGTTTCATTCAAGGCCAGGTTTTTTTTCGAAGACAATTTTTCAATCAAGGGTTGGTCAATTTCCATCCGTGTGGTTCCCTGTTCATTTGTAAAAGCAAAATTGAAATACTTTTGGAGTCAACTCTTGAAAAAACACAAAACAGATTGAAGGATGTGTTATGAGTTCTTTGACGGAACATGTGTTGACACCCCTCTCCCCCTTCCTGTATGGCCGCAGCATGTGGACTGTGTGATCCTGGACGACGGAGGCTTCCTCCTCATGTCCAACCAGGAAGAGTACATCACGCAGGTGAGAATACATCCACCTGCTCACTCTGCTCTCTGCCCACGCTCCATCGCGGTGTGGTGTAAACTGGAAGGTGAAATATCACACAATGAAACGTGTCATTTCAATTAAAATATGTTTTTGCTATGCGCAACCGAAGAAACAAAATAAATATTAGTAACATTAATTTGTGGAGCAACATCATCCCTTTTATGTCTGGAATACATAAGTTTGCGGTTTGCTCGCTAAGTAATTATGATGTTTCACCTTCCATAACAATTTTGTTGTTTGTTTCGATCGTTTTGAGCTCTGTGATTGGTCGATTCTTACCCTTGGACGAGGACTCATCCTTCCCACGAAAACAGATGTGCACATATTTGAACTTTAGCCTTTAGCCAAGATTTGTTTTTATCAAACTAGGTAACAGCTTGTATTAATAATGAATCAAGAAGTGTTTCACATGTTTTGAAGCTCTACAAATGCTCAAAAAACCTGTAAGGGATAAATATTAATTGGAGAATTGAATAGAACTTTTACTTTCTGAATCATGACCGTCAATTTAGGGTTGCCCACTTCTGAACTCTAAAGACAAAATGAAACAAACGAAACCTACCAAACCTAAGTGTAACTTCAACTCTTAGAATATTACCAAGGGCCTGTTGCCTCACAGGGAACACAACTGTAATACAGTTGTGAAATACTGCTGGAAAAGTATCAAAGGAATTCATGATCACAGTTTCCCGTTGTTTTTAGTAGCATGAAATGGATCCTGTATCCGCTGTTGGAATCCTAGCCTGTCAATATAAAATATATATTGAAACATATATATTGGGGTCTGGGAGACGCTTGGTCTACTCCTCATGATATATTTCTAGTCGGGGCATCTGCAGTTTGACCTTTGACCCGATTCTACTGTCATATTGCTCTTACTGGGGTTACAGGCTCCCAGCACTCATGCATACACGCACACACGCGCGCACAGTGTTCATTTAATAATCCACTGTTGCCCTTTGTGTGTGTGTGTGTGTGTGTGTGTGTGTGTGTGTGTGTGTGTGTGTGTGTGTGTGTGTGTGTGTGTGTGTGTGTGTGTGTGTGTGTGTGTGTGTGTGCGTATGCACGCATTCCTGTGTGTATGTCCCTGTCTTGATCATGTGTGTGTGTGTGTGTGTGTGTGTGTGTGTGTGTGTGTGTGTGTGTGTGTGTGTGTGTGTGTGTGTGTGTGTGTGTGTGTGTGTGTGTGTGTGTGTGTGTGTGTGTGTGTTTGTGAGTCCAGATAGGTCAGTTCTTTGGGGAAATTGACCCCGTGCTGATGATCAACCTCGTGAACACATCTCTCTACTCCTTCAACAAGACGTATGACTACCAGTCTGTCTGTGACCCGGAGAAGGACAGCAAGACAGCAGCAGGCCCACGAAGCGTCTACGTGGTGAGCCATAACACACATACCATGGTCCCCCTGTCAGACATGGACCCACTCTGTGGGGTAGTGGGGTCTAGGTGGTGAGCTATAACACATACCATGGTCCCCCTGTCAGACATGGACCCACTCTGTGGGGTAGTGGGGTCTAGGTTGGTAAACTGATATCTAGTGGATCCAGAACCCTATCCCTCTCACCCTAACCCTACCGTAACGCTATATAATGAAGCTTATTACTGCATTAGCCAAGGTTAATTGATGGTTCATTAACGTAACATTATTTGTAAGTGTAACCAAAGTTAGTTTTGTGGTCTTTGCCTGAACTTTGCATTACAATAAAACTTGCATCATTGCATCATGCATCAAAACGTACACATTTTCTCCACACATTTGTCTGGGAATTCGATTTGCTATCAAATTTTTCTCTTGCATCCAGCTATTATGTGCTGAATGTATATATCCATCTCAGATATTACTGATGCCCTGTGGTAATGCTGTCTATCCTAATGCTATTCTATGGTGATGCCCTTTGGTACTGCTTAGTGGTAGTGCTCAGTGGTACTGCTCAGTGGTAATGCTCTACTATGGTAATGCTCAGTGGTAATGCTCTACTATGGTAATGCTCTACTATGGTAATGCTCTACTATGATAATGCTCTACTATGGTAATGCTCTACTATGATAATGCTCTACTATGGTAATGCTCTACTATGGTAATGCTCTACTATGGTAATGCTCTACTATGGTAATGCTCGGTGGTGATGCTCTACTATGGTAATGCTCTACTATGGTAATGCTCTACTATGGTAATGCTCTACTATGATAATGCTCTACTATGGTAATGCTCTACTATGGTAATGCTCAGTGGTAATGCTCTACTATGGTAATGCTCTACTATGGTGATGCTCTACTATGGTAATGCTCTACTATGGTAATGCTCTACTATGGTAATGCTCTACTATGGTGATGCTCTACTATGGTGATGCTCTACTATGGTGATGCTCTACTATGGTAATGCTCTACTATGGTAATGCTCTACTATGGTGATGCTCTACTATGGTAATGCTCTACTATGGTGATGCTCTACTATGGTAATGCTCTCCTATGGTAATGCTCTACTATGGTAATGCTCTACTATGGTAATGCTCGGTGGTAATGCTCTACTATGGTAATGCTCTACTATGGTAATGCTCTCCTATGGTAATGCTCGGGGGTAATGCTCGGGGGTAATGCTCTACTATGGTAATGCTATCCTATGATAATGCTCGGGGGTAATGCTCTACTATGTGCTCGGGGGTAATGCTCTCCTATGATAATGCTCGATGGTAATGCTCTACTATGATAATGCTCAGTGGTAATGCTCTCCTGCTTTCTCTCCCTGCAGCCGACTGTTGCTGACCTGCTCAGTGTCGGCTGGTGGGCCTCCACTGCTGCTTGGTGAGGGCCGATCTGGCACTCGTGTGTGTGTTCGTGTACGTTCGTGCGTGTGTGTGTAGTGTTTGCACGTGCGTTCGTGTGGGAGTGTCTTCCCTGTGTATGCGTGTGTTCATTAGTGCATGCCTGTGTCCTTGCGCGGGGTGCGTGGTTCTGGCTGTGGGCGGGAGGTAGATGTCGCTTTATGGGTGCACACGTCCCCGTTTATAGTGGAGCTTCAGAGCTTTTGAAGGAGTGGCGGGGTGTGAACTGTCGGGGTCGGCCCAGGATAGCGATAAACAACATATGCTGCTCGGTCCGTCCCGGAGGCTCATCAGCCCCGTCTCTTATGTCTCTATAGGAGTCATGTTCTGAGTCATAACAGTCTCTGTATTCGCTGTCCAACCCTGACGCTTGAACTCCTCACCGCGGTCCGTATCCACTCGTTAACCTCTACTCAAAACATTTTGAATGCTCTTATCTCTGTGCTCCCCACTCACAAGCGAGCCACTCTGAATACAATAAAAGTGTCCCGAGCAGACGAGACGAGGGAACAAAACAAAGGATGACTCAGAAGCCTTCCAGACGCGCTGGCAGGCGGCCACCTCTCGGACAGATGTGGCCGGCGAGCGGACACCGCGAGCCAGTGGGGTACGGTGTTGACTCACGCGGTGTACTCCTTCCCTAGGTCCATCCTGCAGCAGCTGCTCTACAGCCTCACGCTGCCTAACTTGCTGGACGCCGGTGAGTCACAACCACATCATCATCATCATCATCATCATCATCATCATCATCATCATCATCAGCTTCATCATCATCATCCTCGCTGTTATTTTAAGAATGACAACTAAAAGGAGACGCCGTCTCTGCCTGTCTGGGGCCCCTCAGCTCATGGATTACCTGTCTGAGGATGTTGGCTTCATCACTATCTTCTTTTAGATCTCTCTTGGCAAACCCTTTTGATACACTGGCTCTGAACGACGCTTGACTTGAAATTGTCTTATTCTTTTTTTGATTTGGGTTTGATTTCTGTATTTTTGAATTACTAGTGTTATTGTCAGTATGACTAGTGTCTTACAAAAGGATCCTGGAACTCCTTCAGGGAAGTGTGCCTATGAACCTGTGTCTCCTCTCTCTCCTCCTCACCGCCTCCAGTGGAGTCGGCAGAAGAGGAGGTCCCAGACGCCATGTTCAAGGAGAGCTGTATCACCGAGCAGACGCAGTACTTCTTCGATAACGACGAGAGATCCTACGCAGGGCTGCTGGACTGCGGGAACTGCTCCAGGTAAAAAAACATCCAAACATTTGCGTACGGACATGAATTTATTTACGGACAGCCAAAAAGATGGGGGAGCGTATGATAATGGCCGTTATTAGGAGACCGGTACTTTGGAACATGAGGATCGACACATACAGAGATAAAAACAAAACCAACCAGGCTTGGAAAGAGATCGGCGAGGAGTTTGGCCTGCCAGGTACTCACATGTTTTGTGAAAAACATAAAAACTTTCATACGGTATCTCTGTAAAACGACGGCGAAAGACGACGGAGGGGATGAGTCTCGGAGGAAAAACTGACATTACGGAGAATCACATAGGAATGAAGGGTTATCACATCGGTGTTAGGGTTAGGTCTCCTGCTCAGGACCACCTCCACAGCTCAGCTCGTAGGACCCAGGGATCGAACCAGCAACCGTCCAGCTGCCAGACGCCCTGCTCTGTGTGTGTGTGTGTGTGTGTGTGTGTGTGTGTGTGTGTGTGGCAGTGTGCGACTCCTCCTATCCACCCATGACAACGGTAGGTGTGCAGGGGATCTCCTGGCTGCCGTGTCTATCTTCCTTTCCCCCGCTCAGCCAGGGCCAGCCTCCCCTCCACCGGGCCCTCTCTGTCGTAGGGTCCGGCCTGATCGCAAGCAGCTGCCGCCCCGAAGACTCGGACCAGCCCCGACGCTTACCTTGATCTGTCAGCGCGGAGCGGAAACACCCCGTCCACAAACAGAACAACACCGCGCACGCCAGCCGCGGCCTGGCCGGACGTAAACACAGCCCAGCGCGTTGGCAGAGCTCCGTCCCGGCTCTGGGCCTAATGCAGACGGTCTGGCTGGGGGCTGAGACGCCCCCTTGGGTTACAAATTGTTATTGGCCACACGTGCCGGCTCTGCCCCACCTCCACCCCCACCCCCACCAACACCCCCACCACCCAAATGTTAACGACCGCACAAACCTTTTAACGATCGTCGTGTGTGCGTGTGTGTGAGTGTGTAGTATCGGATTATGTTTTTGTAATTTATTTGGTTGGCGCTGTGTGTGTGTGTGTGTGTGTGTGTGTGTGTGTGTGTGTGTGTGTGTGTGTGTGTGTGTGTGTGTGTGTGTGTGTGTGTGTGTGTGTCCTTGCAGGATGTACCGCGCCGAGAAGCTTCCCAACACCAACCTGGTGTTCCTGATCACCGACGCCAAGGCCACGTGTTTGTCATGTGACCCCCGGCCACTACGGCAAGCCGAGCAGCCCTGTATCCTTTACCCCCCCTGGCAACCTGTGGACCCCCCTCCCACACACCTATCCATCACCTGATGCGGGACGTCCCAGCCTGGTACCTGAGAGAGAGAGAGAGAGAGAGAGAGAGAGAGAGAGAGAGAGAGAGAGAGAGAGAGAGAGAGAGAGAGAGAGAGAGAGAGGGAGAGAGGGAGAGAGAGAGGGAGAGAGAGAGGGAGAGAGAGAGGGAGAGGGAGAGGGAGAGAGAGAGAGGTGTGTGCGTGCTTTCTCTGTGTGTGGTAGCAGGTGAATGATGCAGCAGATGTGCCGTCTGTTGAAAATAGGTTCTCCTTTTACTGCTGGATACCATGCTACCATGGTGTTGAATCAATTTGTGTGTGTGGGTGTGTTTGTGTGTGTTTTTGTGTGTGTGTGTGTATGTCAAGAAAATCAGGTTGACTGATGGGGCTCTGATGCTGGCTTCTTTTTTTGGAACAGCTAAAATGTCATCATCAGTAGGCTGACACACACACACACACACACACACACACACACACACACACACACACACACACACACACACACACACACACACACACACACACAGACACACACACACACACAGACACACACACACACACACTTAGCTGTAATGACAGCCTCACAAGACCAACAATGGACGGCTATTAATCGTGCGTCCCACACTACAGTCGGCGTGCTGCGAGGCATCGTGGGATAGCGTGATTGGCAATCTACGCTGGGAATACTCTTAATTTGCATCTCACGAAAAATGGGGTTGAGCCAAATGTTATGATCGATTTCTCTCTCGCTGCACACATGCTGATGTTCACACAAGAACGGGCAGATACACAGAGAGACAAAGGCACACACGTACGCGCGCACACACACACACACACACACACACACAGCCACTTAAACCGAGGCGCACACACACAAACACACATACACACACACAGCCACTAAAACTGAGCCACACACACACACATACCCACACAGACACACACAGACACACACACACACACACACACACACACACACACACACACACACACACACAGAGCTCTGATCGATGGCACTGCCCCTCAGTGAGGTCTCCCATTGTTCCTGGCCGTCCGGCCGTCCTGCCATCGCTCATTAAGGTGTAGATACATCCCAACAGCCGGCAGGGCACCGCCGAGAGCAGGGTCAGCCCCACACCTGATTCATGACTCCACCCGCCGGGGGTAGGGGGAGACCAAACCACCAGGGCTGGAGAGCCGAGCCTCAGGGCAGCACATCCAGGCGGTTCTCTCTCCTTAGCGCCTGCGTTCAGCCGAGGGCCCTGATCTGTGCGAGCTGGCCCGGAACCCCAGGTACAGGAAGGGGCCCGACGTGTGCTTCGACAACGATGAAAACGTGAGTAATGGCTGGTCGCGCGTCAGTGTTTTTGTAGAGGCAGGGCTGCAGGAATGTGTGCACGGGGGTCCCACACCTCACTCCCTCAGCACCTCTAAAACGAGGAAGGCGAGAAAGACCCGGCCATCCATCATTCACATGTTTCCTTTGCCCATGTCTCGTGTTTTGTTTTGACTTTATTTCACATTAACTATTTGTTTTGGTGTCTTTGAGTTTGCTTAATCATTCTTTATTTGTTCCACTTCATCGGGCTCACATTCCATTGGCCTCTGCCCTCGTCCATCACACTAGGATGAGCCCTTGTGCCCAATCAGCCGAGGCCGTGGCCTAAGGGTCTCCCCCCTGCTGCTGTGGCTGGCACTGTGCTCAGGGTCAGTGCACCCCCTCCCTCCTTCAGCACCACTGGGGTGCAGATACCAGCCAGCAGGCATAGCCATGGTCGTTCACTGCTTTTTACAGAAGCACATTCAATGCCAGCCAACGATTTAAGGATTAACAGCAATGATTAGATAAGTGGCACTCAAAAGGCATCTATTGTTTGGGGAAGAAAGACATGAAAGCCAGACCCAAATGTATACACAAACCTAAAAACACACTTTGTTGATCTATTATACACATTTCTTGTTGTTCTTGGCAACAAAAGGAAGCAGAGAAATTATTTTTATAAATTGCTCTCCATTTGAAACACTTTTAGAATTGACCGTTTCCAACAAAAACGGAATGGAACCAAAACAGGAAGTCTATTTCAGAGCATGAGTTCATCTTCGGTCTTCAAATTATTACATAGTATCCAAATATTTATTACAATATTTTCCATATCTGTCTGACACACACACACACACACACACACACACACACACACACACACACACACACACACACACACACACACACACACACACACACACACACACACACACACACACACACACACACACAGAGCCCCCCCCACCCCCAGTGATAGGAAGTGTGCACGTGTCCGGCAGAGAGCTCCGTGTTCTCGCTGGGGTAAACAGAGGAAGCGTTCCTCTCTCCTTCTGATAGTTTGTATGTGTTCGAAACCCCTCCCACCTTCCCTGTGTTACGGGCAGACCATGCACGGACATCCTCTGTGCACCGCCATCAAACAGCAAGCCCTGCCACAGATGGAAATATTGTCATACGGCAAACACACACACACACACACACACACAAACACAGGGGCTTAAGAAGTTTACAATAGGGCTTATTTTTCCTGTATAAACTCGATGATAAGGCAGGCTAAAATCTCACAAGCTCAACTCTGGATTAGAGATGTTAGTCGGGATATAGACCAATCAGTGGTGACGACGGAGCGCAGTGCCGCTTTGAGGATCTCTAGAAAGGCTTAATGAACAGAATAATATTTATACTGCTTACGGCTTGGTTTCCTTTGAACAATACATTTGAACTTCAGTGAAAATGCATTTGCTCACAGTGTTTACTTTGGAAACATGGCACTCAGAAGATAACATGATCAAGCTGTGATACACTGATGCTATATTCTATACGTTATTTATACTGTGCCACTAATAGGCGTGGCACATCCTGGCAGGAGTTCAGGCTTTTTCTGCACCACCTATCCCCTCACACCTATCGCGGTCCAATCAAGCTCTCGTCCGCTGACCTGCGGTCTGTTTGAGACCTTCCACCTCACAGCCGCCCCGGAGTGCTGAGCTGGCTCTGCCCGGGCGTCGCCCAGCCTCCACCGCCGAGGTCCTGCCCTGATGTGTACGTGACCTACACAACGGCTCGAGACCACCGCTGTGGTCCTACCCTGATGTGTACGTGACCTACACAATGGCTCGAGACCACCGCTGTGGTCCTGCCCTGATGTGTACGTGACCTACACAATGGATCGAGACCACCGCCGTGGTCCTACCCTGATGTGTACGTGACCTACACAATGGATCGAGACCACCGCCGAGGTCCTGCCCTGATGTGACCTACACAATGGCTCGAGACCACCGCCGTGGTCCTACCCTGATGTGTACGTGACCTACACAATGGCTCGAGACCACCGCCGAGGTCCTACACTGATGTGTACGTGACCTACACAATGGCTCGAGACATCTGATGTACCCCATGTGGAACCGTCCCACCAAACCAAACTAAAGTGTTCCGCCTTAACTAAACATGTATTGCCATTTCATGCAATACATGTTTAACTCTATGATATAAGTTGTGACAGGACTGCATTACTTTTTGCGGTGTGTGCACTACTTACATCGCTGTCCATTAAAAGTATTTCTGTCACAACTTTATAATAGCTAGTATTCCATGTACACGTCCATACATATACAGTATGTATCCATCACATTCATCTTCATAGTCATATCATTATGAGTTGCATCACAGCATAACAGTGTAGCATAGCATTAATTAATGAGAGTAATTAATGTCATGCAAACCTGTGAAAGGGCGTACAAGGTGAGGAATAATGAGATTGTCGTGATCATTCACCAGGAGGATGATTCTGACTGTGGAGCAGGAACCTGCCTGAGGTCTTCCCTGTGGTCCATGCTGGGCCTCCAACTGTTGCTACTGGGACTGACCAGCACCTCCACACACTCATGACCCCCCCGCCCCCCCACACACACCCTTCATACACAGACACAGAACATCCTGTCTGCTCTGAGATACAAACAATCCTACTGTATGTCTTCATATTCCTCTCACAAGGAAGACATCATCCCACGTGTGGTCGGATGAATGGTCCAAACGTCTTCATTGTCACACAATGTATTTATTTGATTTGAACAACCTCATCCGACGCTCACTGCCATTGTTGAAGTGGAGCCATCCTCCTCGTTCTACCAATGCCAAAGGGTCGTTCATCGCTCTAGACGGCGTCCCTAGGGCGTCTCGACTGTGTTTCTCTGGCTCTGTTCCTCCATCCCTTCATCCTATACTATGGTGCAAGATAAAGAGCAAAACCAAACCCTTTAATTCTGCCTCATCCTCTCTAATGACCAACTAGAACAACCCAACGTTACGGCGATTATTATTCCAAAAGAGAAAACCTGTACCTTCACTGACAGCAATGATATGTGTCGTCTTCAGTATTGTTTGTCGCTTATATTCACTGCTAATGAATAATCATACTCTAGGTATATGAGAAGAAGATGTTGCTATGGAAAAATAAGAGTATATATTTTGAGGTTCTTTGTTTGTTTGTTTCCTCTTGTTTATCTTTGTGGTGGGCTAGCATCTGATGGTGTTCTCAGTGTTGTGGTGTATCAGCATGACGTCTATAGAGGAGAATAAACTCAGTACTCTGACACCAAAGCTCCATATACTACCAAGGACTAAGGAAGATGTACACATGTACACATTTTTTTTCTACTGAACACACTCCGACGGATATACCGTACATTAATATACGTTAAAAAAAAGAAAAACAAAGCAGTTCTCGGGACCAAAACAAGGCAGGACATAGGTATTATAAGGATGTGTGCTTAGTCATAGGTGTAGCTTACAGTGACTCAGCGTGGCCAAGATCCAAAGACGATCCCTGTGGATCACTTTGGATGAAATGTATTCCAGATTGCATTATTTTGAACGTGTGTGTGTCCCCGGCTCAGTGCGACCTTGGTGGCCCTTGATTTGATGCATCAGATTCCCAGTGCCTATGTAGCTGTGTAACACTCTTGTCGGCGATCCAACGTTGCATTAAAGCATTGCATTTGTGGCTCGTCTGCACTTTCTATGATCAGAGATGGGCAGGTAGTAGTCCGATTTACCGATACGCCTGGGTGGACAAAGTGTAACGCAGCAAAACCTCCTAATGCACCATGGACGATCGAAACGGACGAAGAGCCGAGATGGAGTTTTTACATCTCTCTCTCTCTCTCTCTCTCTCTCTCTCTCTCTCTCTGTCTCTGTCTCTGTCTCTCTCTCTCTCTCTCTCTCTCTCTCTCTCTCTCTCTCTCTCTCTCTCTCTTCTCTCTCTCTCTCTCTCTCTGTCTCTGTCTCTGTCTCTGTCTCTGTCTCTGTCTCTGTCTCTCTCTCTCTCTCTCTCTCTCTCTCTCTCTCTCTCTCTCTCTCTCTCTCTCTCTCTCTCTCTCTCTCAGCATATCAATCAAAACCAGGAATGTTTTTGTTCATTAGGTTATTTCCCTCCAAACCTCTCTACCCGATGGGTTCTCTGTCATTTATGCTTGCTTCCTTTTTTTATGTCGTTACTTCTGGGTTCTGTCAAGGTCAACTCTGCAAGGCTCAGCGACCACGTGCAGTTGCCATGTTGGTGGTGAGGTGGTGGGGGGGGTCTCTGAATATACTGCCTTTACCCCCTCTACCCCCTTTCACCTCCTCCCCCCTTAAGGCTTCATGAAGAGCACTGGTTACATCCATGGTAAACACCATGTGACTTTCATTAGCCTTATAACTGTTGCACAACACAAACCGTCCAATGTTCTTTTGAAGATTAGATATCAGTTCTTCCCATGTGCGGGGGTTTTATCGGGGTGTCCAGAGTATGCCTGTGCATAAAGG
>NC_044056.1:1179321-1181821 GCF_902167405.1 Gadus morhua | reverse complement strand
TCTGTATGGATATATATGGCAATTTACATCAAAAGCAATGCAAACAATACAATATTTTTCTATTTAAGAGACATAATATTATATATGATACATTTATAGACCATGTTGAGATTGTATATTTATTGTGCTTAAGTCCCTTTTTGGGCCCTTTGATATTTTATTTTGGAAATGTAGATGTGAGGAATGTTTTAGTAGCTGTTTCTGATATGTGTTTCTCATGTTGTTTAGGAGACAATCTGTGTTTTAAAAGCCTCCTGGGACTGAGTGCGTCTGCCTGAAGTTTATTTGTGTTACCCCCTTACTGTCAGCAGCTCCTAATCAGAGGCGCTGTCCAGACACACTCACACTGACAACAGGAAGTCACTGTT
Organism: Gadus morhua; assembly: GCF_902167405.1. Classification (NCBI taxonomy): domain Eukaryota; kingdom Metazoa; phylum Chordata; class Actinopteri; order Gadiformes; family Gadidae; genus Gadus; species Gadus morhua. The sequence continues at coordinate 1,181,453 of NC_044056.1, read as the reverse complement.
TGTTTAAAAGGGGATCAATTAACACACTATCTGTGCACAAAACAACTGCCCCCAGAGCCCCCCAAGCCAAACACGCACGCACGCACGCACGCACGCACGCACACACACACACGCACACACGCACACACACACGCAAACACACGCACGTATCCAGAGGCCTGATGTCGATTCTAGCTGCTTATCCCTCCATAATCTGTCCATCCACACTTACTTACACTTCCTACTAACAGGAGAGTCTCTTCTCAACAGTCTCAACCACACCTCACTCTGTCACCCATTCTCTCTATCATCGCTCTGTCACCTATTCCCTCTGACCTCACTCTGTCATCTATTCTCTAACCTCACTCTGTCACCTATTCCCTATACTCCCTCTGTCGCCTATTCTCTCTGGCCTCACTCTTTCATCTATTCTCAATCTACTCCCTCTGTCACCAATTCTCTCTGGCCTCACTCTCTCACCCATTCCTTTATCCTCAACCTCACAGGAAATATATTAAGAAAAAACAATACTATATAATTATAATAAAATACTGCGATAATAGTGTCCCTTTTCACTCTAACCCCACTGTGTCTTGCAATGGTGCAACACTGGGGGGCACATGGGCGATGAACCATGAAGCAGGAGGTCAATGGGTCAATGCAAGGTCCTGCTAATTTGCTGCAGATGAAAATCTCAAACACGCACACAGCCACATTCACACACTGACGTACACACACACTTGCACAAATACTTGCACACACACACACACACACACACACACACACACACACACACAAACACACACACACACACACACAAACACACACACACACACCCACCCACCTCTCTGGGCGCTGGGACCCCCCTTGTTCCCGGAGGTTCCAGCGCTCTCACGCTGGTCGTCTCTAGCTCCTCATCACCCCCATTCAGCCGCTCTGCCTCCCAGCTGCAGGAGGGGGCCCTCTCACACCTCGCACCTCGCACCCCGACCGGCGTGGCCCACGACAGCCCTCATAGCAGCACCCAGTGGGAGATCTCCAGGCGCACACGTCTATAGAGAGACATTTCAACTATATCATGAACCATGAATACCATGAATATTAAAGTCGCCTAAATAAATTATTAGTAGGAGTAGAATATTAACACATTCATTTCATTTCAACTTAAATCAGAAACATGCAAAGAAGATAATGTAAATGTTTTCAGGGTGTTACCATGAAATACACACGATATTCTATATTCTATGTTCCCTATTTTCAAGGTAAACAAAGATTTCTCAACATAGTTTTTTCTATTGTTGAAGACTTGCGGTTGATGGATTCAATTGTAAACTACCAAGTCATCTGCTGCATGGTACGTGCAAGAATGTGTGTGTGTACTTGTGTGTCATGGGTGTGTGTGGGTGAGCCAGAGAGAGGGAAAGGGAGAGATATATAAATATATTATATATACATACACACATATATATATATATATATAGAGAGAGAGAGAGAGAGAGAGAGAGAGAGAGAGAGAGAGAGAGAGAGAGAGAGAGAGAGAGAGAGAGAGAGAGAGAGAGAGAGAGAGAGAGAGAGAGAGATAAAGATCAGGAGACAATTGTTTGTCGGTTCAATTAATGTGTGTGTATGTGTGTGCTGTGTATGTGTTTGTCTGCGTTTCTGCCTAAGTGAATGTGTGTGTGTGTGTGTGTGTGTGTGTGTGTGTGTGTGTGTGTGTGTGTGTGTGTGTGTGTGTGTGTGTGTGTGTGGTTGTGTGTGCGTGTGTGTGTGTGTGTTATGCGGGCAGAGAGAAGTACAAAACAAAAAATAATCAAACTGAGTAATGTTTTAGTCTTGAAATTCTCTGACTCATCAATCAGTGTTTATTTTTGCAGCCCTTCAATAAGCTATTAGTCATTATAGACTTCATAGATGTTGTCCTTTTAAAAAAAAAAAAAAACTCCCCATAGGCCTGTGTGCGTGTGTGTGTGTGTGTGTGTGTGTGCGTGCGTGCGTGCGTGTGTGCGTGTGTGCGTGTGTGTGTGTGTGTGTGTGTGTGTGTGTGTGTGTGTGTGTGTGTGTGTGTGTGTGTGTGTGTGTGTGTGTGTGTGAGAGACAGACAGACACTGAGAGATAGAGAGAGAGTAGCTGGTGAATTTTTTTTTTTGGTGGTG
>NC_044056.1:1156821-1166821 GCF_902167405.1 Gadus morhua | reverse complement strand
TGCCGTAACCCGGACGGACAGGAGTTCCCGTGGTGCTTCACCACCGACCCCCGGGTGCGCACCGCCTTCTGCACCAACATCCCCCAGTGTGGCGTCCAGAGTGACCCGGCCGTGACTCAGGGTAAGCCAGTGTGTGTTATCAAGAACACACACACACACACACACACACACACACACACACACACACACACACACACACACACACACACACACACACTCACACACACACACACACACATGGCCACTCCTTGAGGAACTCAAAAGTCCTCTCGTAAACCTACACACACACACACCATTACATCTAACGTTTACTCTGCAAGGGCCCGATAGGCAGCACCCTCCCTGGGCAACAGACTCGCAGCAGCACTGCTGCATGCTTCAAAAGAGGTCTCTTGCAGAATAACTTGTTTCATGCTCAATGTGGTGGCGGTTTGGTGGCTGAACGTTCCATTTGTTAAGCCCAGCGGGGTATCCATGGAGACGCAGAATTCAGAGCAAAATGAATCTCGGGCCTCAGAAGCTGGGTTCAATAGTTCTGCTTTCTGAGGCTCCATACTGCACCAGGGGGGCCGGGGGGCCAGCAGATACATGGATCCCCTATAGGCATCATGTGGGCATGCTCCCGGCACCACGGGGAACCCAGGCCCCTTTTATACTGTGGGAAAGACTGTGCACCTCGCGTCACACAGACCCTGTGTGACAGCATCGAGAGTCCCCCTGTCCCCCCGTCCCCCCGTCCCCCCCGTCGCCCCGTCCCCCCCGTCGCCCCGTCCCCAGGCGCACCAGGGGAGATGGGGCTCTGAGATTAGTGCTGGGTGGACCTCTTTCTGGGGCACCGAGAGATTTGAGGGAACGCGGTTACATGGATGGATATACACAGTTTGAAATCCTCCAGGGATGCTCCATGTGTGTGTGTGTGTGTGTGTGTGTGTGTGTGTGTGTGTGTGTGTGTGTGTGTGTGTGTGTGTGTGGGGGGGGGGGGGGGTATTTTAAGGAGGTTTTTTCGGGTTTCATGGCTGTCGCTGGGGTTGCGATCTGGAGCACTCTGGGGTGGGCTGAAAACGTTCCCACGTGCAGAGAAGGGTCGTGTTGGACAGCTCAAAGGCCTGGCTCTGAGAGCCAGCATCGCTGCAGGCTGGTATGGACTCCCTGGTGGCCTTCCCGAGAGCTATGGGGAGCGGCGGCAGGCCCTCTGTGTTTTGCTTTGTTTCTATTCGCTCTCTGTTTATGGCGCTGACGTTTCATGGCACAAAAACATGTTTTTGGAAGGAACTCCCTGATTGTTTCTTCAATGTGCTCGGTATTTGTAATTGCATGGTTTTATACATTTGAGTGTTTTTGTTTCTGAAGAGGTTTTTGGTCCATTGTTGTTTCTGCTCTGTTGCTGCTACAGACTGCTACGAAGGCCTGGGAGCGGCTTACCAAGGCCAGCAGTCCCGGACCCGGTCCAACCTACCGTGCTCTGCATGGAAAGAGCACAGCAACAGGTAGGCCTGCCGCACCTTACCTCCGGACCACCAACACACACGTACTGGCACCTGAGGCATGGGATGCTGAATGGAACCGATTTAAAACAAGGAAAAACAATGAGTGACACTGATATGTAAAACTTCACGTATGGACGTCTGTAGACCTGATTCATCGTCGGTGGCCAGCATCAGAAATTAGTTTATTATCCCATAAATTGTTGCAGTGCTACTTAAAATCTCATGGTTTGAATACATTGGTAAAACCAATGGCACAGTGATTAAGTTTAATTCAAGATTAACGGTGCTGTAGGCACGATTCGAGAGTTGTAAAGAGCGAGACCAGGAAGGAGCAGGAGAGCAAGGTTTTGAAGGTAAAGAATCAAAAACATCTCTTTGCTCGATTCGTCCAGATGTACGTCGGCCATCGTAAAGCGTTGCGTTCATGCACCTGTGATTGACAGACGAGACGGATCCCCTGAACCTTTAGCAATGAGCCGGGGGGCTCGGTGCTTAGCTCTAAACTGGTTCACACAGAGGCAGTCGCAGTCAACTCCAAACAGATATTCTCACGGCGAATTTCCCTCCCTAATAGCTGACGGATGGTTATGCCATTTCTAACAAATTACGCTCAAATAATAGCTCCTAAATCTTCCAGCAGCTGGACAGTGCAGGAGTTATGGCAGGAGGGGGTCGGTATGCAGGAGAATCCCCACCATCTGTGTGTGTGCGTGTGTGTGTGTGTGCGTGCGTGTGTGTGTGTGTGTGTGTGTGTGTGTGTGTGTGTGTGCGTGCGTGCGTGCGTGCGTGTGTGTGTGTGTGTGTGTGTGTGTGTGTGTGTGTGTGTGTGTGTGTGTGTGTGTGTGTGTGTGTGTGTGTGTGTGTGTGTGTGTGTGTGTGCGTGCGTGTGTGTGTGTGCGTCCATGTGTGTGTGTATGTGTTGACCTGAGTGGTGAGTGCTCTGGAGCAGGGAGGCGTCCCATCATTAACCCCTCATTATCCCGGGTTATGGAGATGATCATACATCTCCCACAGGTGGCTAGTCCCAGCTCCTGTGATATCCTCCCCCCCCAGCCTCCTCTAGCATCTGCTCAATGGCCCAAGGGGCTCCGGCTCCCCCCAATATGACCAGACGGAGCGAGTACGGCTGAAGGGCGTATGGTCCCACGGTCACGCAGCGCGAGGCCCACGCCGACGCCTCCACGCAGCCCTGAACCTCCATGGGTCTGCGTCGGGGTTAGGAAGCGGACCAATCACAGCCCTCGCTGCTGCGTCGCCTCGACGGAAGGTTACATTTTTTTGGGAGGCGCACGTCCGGCCCTTGGGATGGACGCAAGGAGGGTCCGCAAGGTTGTAAGGGGTCCGTAGCCCCCCTGCGTTGGGGGAACGTGGGACCATAACCAGCCCTTTAGGGTGAGCGGAACTCGGTCTGGGCGGAGGGAAGACGTCTCCATGTTCCACTGGAAGCCCTCCGACACCCAGGGCCCAGGCTCCTAGGAACACTTCAAAGCCGGTCAGCTGCATCGCTTGGCCACCAGCCCGGGGGTCAGGGGTCAAAGGTCAGGGGTCAGGGCGTCGGGGGGGGGGGCTGGGGTTTATGGTCGCTGCCAAAGACACAACACGCAGAGATGAGGTGGAGCCATGGGCTGAGAACACATTCAGTTCTCTTTTGTTCTTCTGTGTTGTTGAACTGTGCTTTTCCCCTCTTCATCTGTCTCTTTCTGTATCCATCACTCACACACACACACACACTCACACAAATCCACACATTCATGCACACACAAACACGAACACACACACAAACACACACTCTCACACACACACACACACACACACACACACACACACACACACACACACACACACACACACACACACACATACACACAAATGCATGCGCTCTTGATGCACACACACTAACCCGACGACAGTACAATTATTATCGACGTCAATCTAGAGCACAAGAGTTCATCACATTGTGTTCTCAATCTTTCCGGACTGACTTTTCCGTCTGTAGAAGATTCTAGACGATAGGCGAGTGTCTTCAGACACTCATGTATCTACTCGAATCCACGAGACTCTCGTGGATTCGAGTAGATACGTGAGTGTTTGTAGATGCATCATCCTTCTATGTAGTAGGTTCTAGTAGATACCTGAGTGTCTTTAGCTACACTCTCTGTTTAGTAGATTCTAATAGATTCTAAGAGTTACGCAAGTGTCTGTAGCTGCGCTGTTTGTCTAACAGATGGAAGATACATGAATGTAAGTAGATGCGCCGTCTGACTAGTAGATTTGAGTAGAAACGTGAGTGTCTGTTAATACACCGTCTGACTATCTAGTTGATTTTTGTAGATACGTGAGAGTCTAGCTGCTCCGTCTGTCTAACAGATGGAAGATACGTGAGGGTCTGTAGATGCACCGTCTGCCTAGTAGATGCTAGAGACAGATATGTGTCTGGCGTTGCATACTGCTGCAGTGAGTAATTCTCCCTGTAGCTTCTCTTCTCCTCGGAGGGGAGGGGGAGAACACACAGCTGTACTCTCGTAACCCCCTCGACTATCTCTGCATTGTTCCCTATGGTGGTGGTTCATCTGTAAGGAATGACCGCAATATGACTATACACAATGTGTGTGTGTGTTTGTGGCTGTTTCCGCGCGTGTGTGTGTGTGTTTGTGTGCGTTTATGTGTATGTTTGTGTGTGGGTCCATCAGTGACAGGCGCATGTCGACGGTGGACATGGAGGAAGCCTACTGCAGGAACCCAGATGAGGACAAACACGGGCCCTGGTGCTACACCAACACCTCGTCCGTACCTTGGGACTACTGCTCCGTCCAGCCATGTGAGGACCGATGCATCGTCTCTGGGTCTCTCTGCCCACCCCTCTCTCTCCCCTCCGCCCTCCCCCTCTCCCTCACAAATCTTATATGCATCTTGTAATGGTTTCTGTCTTTCTTGTGTGATATATATCTATAAATATTTATATATTTTTATCGATGTATATCAGAACATATATATATATATATATATATATATATATATATGTACTGATTATTTATTTGTAATTGTACAAGAAAGCAGAACACAAGCTACACCCACATACCCAAGTGTATGTACGTAAATAGATACACATACTTACCAATAAATACATAAACACATCCATTCAATCCCACTATAAATACATATAGATATAAGCACTTTAGCCAATGTATGAAAAGCAATCGCATCCAACTGCACGGAGATGTCATCATTTAAAGTGCCTGAGTGGAAGCAGCACTCAAGCCGCAGAGAGCTGCTCTGCACGTCGATCCACAACTGAGGAGAATCGAAACTAAAAGCATATTTTCCCAATTATGCAGAGACCAAAGGGATCTACATCTTAGAGTCAGACTGACACAGAGAGGGAGACAGAGAGGGAGAGAGAGAGAGAGCAAGAGAGACTCAAACAAGAAAGGGGGTGCTTGTAAACGTGACTAACACGTAGTTATTGTCACATCCTGTCACACATGTCCATGTTTTGGGCTGTGTGTGTGTCTGCCCCCACACTCAACGTTTGAGAGGAGCATCACAACTCAACAGTATGACAGAATATAGGGGGGGGCGGTACCATAGCCTCTGCAGAACTGTGTGTGTGTGTGTGTGTGTGTGTGTGTGTGTGTGTGTGTGTGTGTGTGTGTGTGTGTGTGTGTGTGTGTGTGTGTGTGTGTGTGTGTGTGTGTGTGTGTGTGTGTGTGTGTGTGTTGTTGAATAGATTATTAAATGTATGTTGACTGGTTGCCGTGTTTTACCATTGCATCATAATTGATCTGAATGTTTTGCTTTGTGCAGGTGAAGCCTCCCAACACACCCTCCCACTGGGTCAGTCTAACCGTCCATCTCTCTGTCCGTCAGTCTGTCTCAATGCATGTTAGATCTTAAAATACTGAATCAATGTCCAATGCTGGGTTGGAAATTCTGATTTTAGCAAAGGGATATTGCCTTTGTTGTTATATGTTTTAGGGCATTTTGGATAATTTCGAGGGCAATCTTATCAAATATATATTACATAGAAAAAATATACTAAATATTATAATCGAATATTCTAAATATTCTAAATCAAATATTGTATTTTTCTGTTTTGCATGAAACATAGGATATTCAATGAACAAAATGTTTTTGTATATGTGTGTGTGTGTGTGTGTGTGTGTCTGTGTGTATGTGTGTGTGTGTGCGTGCCTGTGTTTGTGTGTGTGTGTGTTCCCTGCAGTGATCTCAACTGTGGGGTGCTTCATCCACAAGAGGATCAGGATCGTAGGAGGGGGGACCCCCAACATCTCGGACGGAAGCTGGATGGTCAGCATCCAGAAGGGGTACGTACCATTACACATGTGATCCGTCTCCATCTCCTCCCCAAACTATCTCCATGGAACCCAAAGACACGGCCTCGGTGACGCCGAGAAACTCCCAAGTCTCAAAACATCAGAATGAACTGAAACATACATTGCTCCGAGTCAATAAAGCAGCGTGAGAACATGAGAAATGGAATCAATGAACGCTAGAATGCTCACTATGCAGAAGGTAGTAGAGTGAGGTACGATATACCAAGGTGAAGTATTTAAAATGAAACGTGATGTGGTGCGTGGTAGCGATAACGACGGATCCTGGTCGATCGTAGGGTAAGATATAAATACGTGTCCACATGTCCCTCTATGGGTGGAGCACGTGCTGTCGTCCGTCGTTAAAGGCAGGTTTTCGGGGGTTTTCTGGGAACGTTGATCCAACATGGCGGCTGCCACCGGAGCTGTGATCCGGTGTGTTTGTTGCCTTACCTGCAGGTCGAGGCATTGGTGCGGAGGGTCTCTGATCCGAGAGGAGTGGGTCCTCACGGACCGACAGTGCTTCTCCTCCTGGTAAGTCACCTTCCCGTCCTGCTGCTCATCAACGATCTCCTTCTCTGCCCTCCCCTCGCATGAATTATTTACGTGCCCCGTTCTCCTCCGCGTGGGGGTCTTCGACTCGCGCTCTGCATTAGTTCACCTTGTCATCTTTCGGACCTCCGTATTTTATGTTTGATGAATGATGTAATGGATAAATATTGAGGAATAAATGTGTTTATTTAGTATGCTGAATCGATGAATCGTCTTTTGTGTGTGTGTCCAGTGTTCCAGATTTAAGTGAATACCAGGTTTGGTTGGGTGTGTCTGACCTCCGGGAGGAGGCAGCTGATTGGTCCACCAGACAGGAAATCAGCATTGCGCATGTGATCTGTGGCCCGGAAGGTTCCAACCTTGCCCTCATTAGGCTTGCAAGGTGGGTTAAAGAATATAATAATATAGTTATATCGTAATAATAAAGTCATTCATATATTTTATTCAATATGTGATCCATGAAGAATACAAATGTTACTGCTACTACTAATCCTAGAGACTTATTTCAGTAACAGTGATCAAATGGAATAGATTACCATGTTGACGATCACAAAAAGTGATTTGAAAATTACCATGTTCAAATCACTGGCTCTTTAACTCAAGCATTTTAAATCCCTCCAATTTGCGATTGGAAAAGGGTTGTGTCTGTTGTCTATGAGTAAACAGAAAGGAGCGATCATAAGAGAGATTTAAGCCCTCTTTGAACGAGACAAACATCTAGAGTCTGCTAAATGTTTAAATCACGGCTGTATCTAGATTAAAAACCTCATGTGTTTACACGGAGGGCCTGGCATAAGATAGCTTCTCATTCGACCACCACAGGTTAGATGTTGGTCAGAGGACGAAACCAGGAGCCTGATCTCACTCTGGGTCGATGGCCTTTCAGGCCACGGTGGAAGGTGCTTTTCCCACAGCGATATTGACAAACCTCTGGCTGAGGATACGGGGAAACATAGTCACACCCAATCTCAGAAACAAGGGCAAACATGAAGAGAAAAAAGGGTAAAATACCGTAACGATAAAACTGCCTTTTTAATGTGTTCCATATTCGATGTGTGTGCAGTTCACAGACGTTTTCCAAGAACGATGCAGTAGACATTTGATATGCCCTTGCTTATGAATGCTAATGGCGTGGGGATGCATGCATGCGTCTCCATAAGCATCCATAAACAAGTGCATATCAAACGTGTACAGCATCGTTTCTCTCATAAACCCCCCCCTACGTTGAAACAGACTGAAGCGATTGAGGTTGCATCATATGCCCCCTTCGTGTTAACATATGCCTCTTTTAAATCTAGAAACAAACAAGATGCATAAACAGTTGTAGAACCGACTTCATTTTCCCTTGGTGTTATAACAGGACCAGTGAAACGATTCTGATTGGTTCCCCAGGCCCGCGCATCCGGCCCAGAACGTGCGCACCGTCCAGTTGCCCGTGGCCGGCTGCACCATCCCGAATGGCAAAATGTGTAAAGTGTATGGCTGGGGAGAAACTAAAGGTATGGCTCGTGCCCTCACTACTAGCAACATACACATTAGCCCATAAATGGACTGTTCTAACCAGTGGCCACTCGAAGCGCTGTACAACATTACGGCACATTCACCCACACATGCACACATTCACACACCGACGGCAGAGTCAGCCACGCAGGGCGACAGCCAGCTGGTCAGGAGCAGCCAGGGTGAGGCGTCTCGCTCAGGGACACCTCGGCACTCAGCTAGGAGGAGCCGGGGATCAAACCAGCAACCTTCCATTTACCCTCCTTCCGCTCTACCTCCTGAGCCACATGCCTCCTCATGCATTGTTTTGGGTTGGGCTAGAAATATGAACTGAAATGGGAGTGCTTTGGGGTTTCCGTCTTTTATATTGTGATTTTATGGAGCCAGACTCAGTTAGTATTTTCTGTCATTTACCCTTGAGGAGTCACTTTATGGCTTCAGTTCGATGGGATCCAGTTGGATAGCGATAGATAGCGGCGTTGTAAGTGAGTGCCGTGTGTTGGTGCCAGGTACGGGCCACGATGACGTGCTGAAGGTGGTGGACCTGCCCGTGGTCCACAACGACCAGTGCAGGCAGCTGCACCGAGGAAGCCTCCACATCTCCGAGAGGAACATCTGCGCCGGGGGCCGGCGTAACGAGGGCGTGTGTGAGGTAGGACGCTGGTTTGGGTTTCACTGGTATCCACGTGGGTTTACGTTCGTTATTGCCGCGTTTGCGCCTTCTCGGATGCAATTATATCAACACGTGAGCTGATTATCAAGGATGACGACTTCTGCTTTGATCTAATGATCTAAATATTCATTCACTTTTGTTTTAAATAAGAAGAAGAATATAAAAAATGTTTTTGTTAATTTAGTGCAGAGTAGGCCAGCCACTCTTTTCTCAAATATGCTACATACATTTTCATATTCTCTTTCTAATTACTTGAGGAAGACTGCAATGTGGTTCTGATCCCCACCAAATAGTTGTGACTTCCTGTCCTTCGGTGTGTGTGCCTGCAGGGGGACTACGGCGGTCCTCTGGTCTGCCAGGACGGGGAGAGCAAGGTGATTGTGGGCGTCAGCGTCCATGGCAGGAGCTGTGCGCGAGCCGACCAGCCCAGCATCTTCATCAACGTCCCCTTCTACACCCAGTGGATCTACAAGGTCTTCAAATATTACCCCGAGCAGCAGACCTTCTAGAGCCCCGCCCCAGGGACTCCAAGCATGACCGTGATAGGCCACCCACGCTGAATCTGGCAGCTGATTATGCGTGAGGTTATGCGCCCCTGGGTCACGCCCCTACTACATTCGTCTGGGAAACCCCACTTCACCCCCAACACTCTGAGATATTCCAGTACTTCAAGCCCGCCAAAACTCCTAGGATTGAACGTGAGGACCGCACCTCAAGCAGGGATTAATTGTCAAGGTCGTAGAGATGGCTGTTGGTCCTAACCTCTGTGAAACCCTGGATAACTGACTGACGCATTCCTCCCGCCATAAAGCCAACCTCTTCGTTTGACGTCTGATTACGACGCGGTCTTCCTCAAATAAACAAGAGAGAAAACCACAAACCGTGTTTAGCGATCGCACACACCAGTAGTATTTATGCTTTGGGAGTTGTCATAATGAAGGAATAAAAAAAATAAAAAACACAGTTCACATCCAACACAGACCAGTGTATATGTAGTCGGCTAATTAACTACATTTGGAAAAACAGTTGGGCGATAACGCGTGGTGAGCATATGCACTCTGACCCAAGGCCGGGAGCACCCAGTTCACTCAGAAAGGTCACAGACGTTTGAGCTTTACCGTGTTCGGGTTTCCCTCGGTAGCAAGCCAAGCTCTCGGTAGAGCATCTTCACGTGTCTGTGTGTGAGAACACCCACATGGCATTTCCTGGCATTACTTGAAAAGTGTTCAACAGCCATGGGCAGTGGTTTGATGGCGAGTGTGCGTTAGTGCACTCAGCTCCTGGGATAGGCCACGGTGAGGTGCACTCAGAGCTGCCCCCCTTCACCTGTAGGGGCCTCCAACAGATGGCTGTCCTTACTGTACATAGTATTTTAACGAGTGTGTTTCTGACACTCTGAAACGCTTTTTGGGTCTTATAGACCTGTTGCGGGAGCCAGATCGATGCGCGGTGGAAGA
>NC_044056.1:1149321-1151821 GCF_902167405.1 Gadus morhua | reverse complement strand
CCCCTCTCTCTCTCTCTCTCTCTCTCTCTCTCTCTCTCTCTCTCTCTCTCTCTCTCTCTCTCTCTCTCTCTCTCCCTCTCTCTCTCTCTCTCTCTCTCTCTCTCTCTCTCTCTCTCTCTCTCTCTCTCTCTCTCTCTCTCTCTCTCTCCTCTGTGTGTGTGCAGTGAGCTATGGCGGAGATCAATGGTTCCTATCTTCCTCTATGGTAGGTGTGTACATGATGGTTCCTATCTTCCTCTATGGTAGGTGTGTACATGATGGTTCCTCTCTTCCTCTCTGGTAGGTGTTTACCTGATGGTTCCTCTCTTCCTCTATGGTAGGTGTGTACATGATGGTTCCTCTCTTCCTCTCTGGTAGGTGTTTACCTGATGGTTCCTCTCTTCCTCTATGGTAGGTGTTTACATGATGGTTCCTCTCTTCCTCTATGGTAGGTGTGTACATGATGGTTCCTCTCTTCCTCTATGGTAGGTGTGTACATGATGGTTCCTCTCTTCCTCTATGGTAGGTGTGTACATGATGGTTCCTCTCTTCCTCTATGGTAGGTGATGCTTCCTCTCTTCCTCTATGGTAGGTGTGTACATGATGGTTCCTCTCTTCCTCTATGGTAGGTGATGGTTCCTCTCTTCCTCTATGGTAGGTGATGGTTCCTCTCTTCCTCTATGGTAGGTGTGTACATGATGGTTCCTCTCTTCCTCTATGGTAGGTGATGGTTCCTCTCTTCCTCTATGGTAGGTGTGTACATGATGGTTCCTCTCTTCCTCTATGGTAGGTGTGTACCTGATGGTTCCTCTCTTCCTCTATGGTAGGTGATGGTTCCTCTCTTCCTCTATGGTAGGTGTTTACATGATGGTTCCTCTCTTCCTCTATGGTAGGTGATGGTTCCTCTCTTCCTCTATGGTAGGTGATGGTTCCTCTCTTCCTCTATGGTAGGTGTGTACATGATGGTTCCTCTCTTCCTCTATGGTAGGTGTGTACCTGATGGTTCCTCTCTTCCTCTATGGTAGGTGATGGTTCCTCTCTTCCTCTATGGTAGGTGTGTACCTGATGGCCCTTGTGTATTTAGTGTAGGTCCAGTGACTGAGCCCATCCAGATCTCCTTCAGCCTTAACGGCGCAAGGTCGCAGCTCATCGCCCTCCATTTGTTTTTATGAAAAGGTTGGGATAACTTTTAATAGGACGCAAGGACACAGTTTATACATGCTAATTGAATGGATATGTGTATATATATATTAAAAAAATATATATGTGTAATCGAATTCATTACATTTTCATGTTGTTTTGATAATTTATCACTTTATCAGTCTATTACGTTCTGGACAGAATATAAAAGAATCAAATCGCACAGAAAATAAAATCCGTAGAAAAACAAATAACTCTGCCGTTATGCTGCATGTTTCACCCATTTTTAAAATGAAGCCAGCAATCAAGTTCCATCCCCGCAATTTCTTGTCTGCCAATCTGCCCCCCTTCCCTTTCCCCCTAACATTCTGCTTCCTTTCAGCGCGCTGTGCTATCTGTCCCAGGCCTCCCTTACCAGGCGCGCGGGGCGTGTTTTTATCAGGGTAAAGTACACCGCAGCCTTCGAATATCCCCCGAGACGCGTCGGCAGCCGATAGCTATCACTCTACAAACAGCCTGCCCCTCCCACGGGACCCCAGACAAACCATAATCTCTCCCCCATCCTTCTCTGTCTCCTTTTTTGTCACAAACTGTGTTTTTTTTCTCCCTTCTTTGTTTTTTCCGCTCCTTTTCTTTCCCGTGTCCACCTGTCGCTCCCTGTCCCCCCGCCTTGTTCCTCCCCTCTATCTGTCCGTGTCAGCTCTTCCCAGAGGGGGCCCCGGGGGTATGTCCCCTTCACTCACCTGTCTGGGGGGGCCAGGAGATGGGGGGGATATGGAAGCCTTTGTGCTGTCTTTCTGCAGCCCGGCTGTTGTCAGACCAAGCTCAATCATAGATTGCACGTTGGTCTGGGAGGCTGCTGTCGTTGTCTTCAGCACAAGAGGCGTGATCAACGGGCCTAGCTCAACTGACTCTGTACGCAATTGGCTGCTCGCCGTCGCTTCTCTGTCGTGATTGTGTTAAACCAGCCAATAGCGCGCCAGGGGGGGAAGCCAGCTCGGTGATTGGCTCCTGCAAAACAGTATCGGAAGCAGAAAAAAAAGTATTGCTCTTCTCCCGACCCTTCTGTAGGGCGAGTTCAAAGCGCCGGCAGAACGGGCTGGGGGGGTACCCAGTCTAGTCTCTATGTGGCCCCCTCCTCGCCCCATGCGACACCATTGGGGGGGGGCACGCCACAAGCTATTACTATGTTTTATGTTTGCATTAATATTTAGAATTGAAAAGATGCATCCACGATTTATTATAATATCCACCTGAACAGCAGTGTGTACCATGGCTACCGGAGGGGTCAAAAGCAGAGAAAGAATTTCCCCCGGAAAGGGACAATAAAGGATAACTTAACTTAACTTAACATTTCCAATGCCACCAGTGTCATGCATGT
>NC_044056.1:1119321-1131821 GCF_902167405.1 Gadus morhua | reverse complement strand
AGCGCTTTTCTAACCATTGGCCACCAAAAGCTCTTTACAATATTGCCTAACATTCGCCATTCACACACCGATGGCGGAGTCAGCCACGCAAGGCGACAGCCAGCTCATCGGGAGCAGTCAGGGTGAGGTGCCTTGCTCAAGGACACCTCGACACTCAGCTAAGGGGATGGAACCAGCAACCTTCAGGTTACCAGCCGACCCGCTCTACCTCCTGAGCTCCTGCCGCCCATTGAAGGCGTGGCTCTCACAGACGGTGCGGTAATTAGGAGAGACTTTGACATGTGTCAGCGGAGGAGAACAACAGACACGGAGTGAGAGGTGACAGAAGGAGAATAGAGGAACGGGGACAAGAGTGGAAGGCAGAGGCAAGTGGCTCATTTCAATGTAAAAAGCTGGATTACTGTTTGTGGCTGATAAGGAGATGAGTGTGTCGCGCAGGCAGCCCTCTCCCCAACAACAATACTGCTAATATAATGTTCTTGGTTCCAACAGAGCCATTTCATAGTTTAATAAGCACAGACACACACAGGCAGGCAGAGGAAGCAAGCATAAACACACAGGCACGTACACACACACACACAAACACACACACACACACACACACACACACACACACACACACACACACACACACACAAGCACACGCCCAGACGCACACAGGCAGGGGTAGCAAGCACACGTACACACACGTTATTATCACACACACACACACACACACACACACATACAAATACACACACATTTGCCTGAAGCGAGCACTAATGGTCTGTCTAATTCAAATTCAATAGCATAAGCCTAGGAATACAAAAACATATTTAGGCCCCAATGTTTACTCATAGTGTGAATGTGTGAGAGGATGTTGGAGGTTAATCGTGCCCAGCATTAAAGAGAGCTAATTCTCTACAAAGAGCACATCATCAGCCAGTGCTTTGAACCTGCACAATACGACTCATTCACATCCTCACATCCAATCCCATTGTCGGCCATTTTACTTTCCTCGACGCGTGAACAAATTGGTGTTTTGTGCGGGCTGGGCCAGGAGTCACTGACATAAAGTGTATAATTAAGATCCATTATGCCACAGCCTGCATCGCCCTGCGTGAGTGACTGGCTTTGTTTGCTTCCAAACTGAGCACACATTGCGCCACACAGATATGGATGTTCATGTGGTTTCCATACCGGCGGTGGAGGCTTGTGTTTACTGTGGGGAGCTCGCGTGCTGCTCTGTTCAAGCAGAGGCATTGGTAGATATGAATAAGAAGAAAAGGGACCACAGGCCTTGTGTTCCCTGCAGAACGCCTACCTGGCTGTCAAACAAGGGATTCACCGCTCGTCGGAAGACCAGGAGAACTAACTCATATAGACGCAACACGTCTTCCTCAAACACACTAAAATGCTCATTCACCAAAAATCGATCTCAAACACATTCTATCAAGAACATATCCATGAAGCCTTATGAATACTCCCACAATGTATGATAACGCATGCGTCACGCATTATTATTCATCATCACAACTCTTCTCATGTATTATGCATGTGTGTGTAAAAGGAGAAAATATGGTCTTACTGTTGCTTTATGCACTGTATCTCGAGCTTGAGTGAAGGAGCGGTACACACATACGTTCAACTCTTTGCTACCACGGCCAACAGGCTTGTCGCTGCAAAGCATCTACATGAAATAATCCTTGGCAGTGCTCTGAATAGCGCAATGAATAACAGTTCATTTCACTTGAAGGGAAAGATATAGACCTGCGGTACATCTCAACTCGACCAACATAACCACAACTGAAGTATTGGTGTTTCTTTGAAAAAGGAGAGTTCAATATGTAAAAGAGAGTAAGCAGATTTATTTTTAAACAGCGGCTATTAAAATGGAATAGATTCTTCTTGCTGCGGTGCGATATCATGAATATCGTGAATTATGGCTGGTAAATCCAAAGGAATATTCATCTATAATTAATCATAGATATAGTCAGTGTTTGGTTTTTTGTTCATTGCATGTTATGGCGTGGATCCACAACTGAGTCTGTTCCGTTGATTATTTGCAGTAAAAATATAATTGGCACCTAAAAATAGCATTCTTCTTCTGTTTTAGTGTAAAATCAACTAATTATTTCAAACGCACGCCGAGTATTAACGGTTTGATACATCATACGACTGCGATTATGTCATTTGTCACATCATGGAAACATGTGTAAACAACCAACTACATAATTGTGTATGCAGTTCTGAAAACACAACCTAACACGCCGCCAATCAACGCTCCTGTCGACAGTTGCGGAGGGCGTGCCTGCGTGGGTAAACGAAGCCGTAAACAAACGTTGACCGATCCTAAAGCCAAGCAGCACACGGCCTTTGTTGTTTCAAACTCTACGTCTTTGACCGACGGCCGACAGCCCGGCTGGGCGTTCCAGGAGACCCGTCTGGAAGAGCGGGCCGAGCCAAACGGCTTCTGCGAGCAACATCAGCATCACAGTTCGAGCCGGCTCAAAACAAATCCTTATAATAAACCGGGGATGATTGATGGGGTGCTCTCGAAGCACTCTAAGCCATCTGCTGCGATGGAAGACGCCGCCCGCCTCTCCTGTACGCCGCGCGAGAGGGGCCGCTGGAAGTAAACGCAATTCTTCACACGCTGACAGTTCTCGCCATCCGTTCTCGTCTCATTATTTCCCTTTCTTCCCTCCGTCCCCTCGTGGCGGCCTGCCTACGCCTCGACGCAGGACGGGGGGTGGTCCCTGCGAGCGGCGCTCTGAAGCACGTACGTGAGGCAGGGTAAGTATTAACATGGAGTACATTCTGTCCGTGAGCTCCCCCCCGTTCAGAGCCTAGTGAGCGACACACTCATTCTCAGCGAGCCAAACACCATTTCATGGGAATCCAGAGAAACCATGGCAACCCAGGGGCCTTGGGCTTCATGGGTAGGGTCAATGGAGTGGACGAAAAAAAGAAAAGAGAGAGAGGGAGAGAGACGGAAGTCAAGTTTAAAGGGAAACAACAGAATGTGTGCGAGCGCTGCTGTGATGCAGGAGGCCTGGATGGGGGGAGAGGGTCTGTTGATGAACCCACCATAACCGCCACCCTGAGAAGGCTCTTAGTGTTCCCTGCTTCACTGGCTCCAGCTCGGTTCACAAAGTGTAAGCCAATGAGAATCCACAGAGTGCAATGAGAACAGTGGTTTGTTTCTGTCTTTTTCTTTTTACACACTTATGGTGGGTGGGTGGTCTCCCTCGGCACTCTGCCTCTAAACCTCATTTCCTTTTCGTCTTGACCCATGACTCTCTGTGACGGTTGTTCCCTCTCTCTCTCTCTCTCTCTCTCTCTCTCTCTCTCTCTCTCTCTCTCTCTCTCTCTCTCTCTCTCTCTCTCTCTCTCTCTCTCTCTCTCTCTCTCTCTCTCTTCCTCTGCATGGGAAGGTCAGTGTGAGTCAGCGGTCTAGCTCGCCCAGAAGGAGGGGCAGTCAGGGTAGGGCAGGGGCAGTATGGGACGTGGATGTGATGTAAGGATGGCCGATGCACTTTGATGTCATGCCGTACTCAGAGTTGCACAACGTTTCGAGTGGAATTAACATTGCCCGTCGGTAACTTTGCAACGATGTCAATTGATTTTGGTTGTAGCTAATAAGCAGGGTTTTAATTAATGCGCTTTTGTTTTCAATGCCATGTTACACTGATGATTATGTCTTCAACAGTATGGTTGCTATAGTTGTTACCAGGCAACCTCATTCCCCATTGACTAAAAATATAAGTTTAAAGAAAATTGAATGATCGGTATGACATATCACAATTCCTTGTCATTACTCGTAGAAAGTACAAAAGTACTATTATTTGCAGGTGCCATAAAAGTATCTGATTTGGGCATTATGAATAACACGGCTCCACAACTTATACTGTAGGCCTATGATTTAGGTGTAAATTAGATTCAAGTGAATATTTACACTAATCTTCCTCTGTTGTCCAAGCTCAATCTATCCGCCGGTTAAATCAATATGGACCTCAAGTCCTTCAATTTCCTTCAGCCAACATTTAATTTGCATAGATTTAAAAGTGTATGCAATGACTCAGGTCTGGGTTTAATTAATATTTTATAATGAACTTCACTGTGGCTCGGCCAACAAATATGAGAATTACACCTATCCCTTTTTAATGTAAAACCTGTTTATTTTTATGAAAAAATACATAGGATTACATTTAAGTCAAACAGCAGTTTTAAAGAAGTGTATTGGCAGTTTATCATGAGAACATGGCAAAGAAACCATTGACTTTGCGATTGTATGTGTAAGAATCACCGTCATCTTCTCTTTGTAGAGTGCTTGATACATGGCACAAACCCATATTCTGGGGTTAGAACTAAGTACACACACACACACAGACACACACACACACACACACACACACACACACACACACACACATACACACAGACACACACACAGACACACACACAGACACACACACAGACACACACACACGCACACACACACGCACGCACGCACGCACGCACGCACGCACGCACGCACGCACACACACACGCACCATCCCCTTACCCCTTTCTCTGATTCAATTAGTTATTATACCAATCAGTCATCTGACAGGTTCAGTGACATCAACATTAGAAATTGGTCAAATAATATAAATTAGACTTGTAATATCTACGTTTCTATTGTTTGTGTTGGAAGGAAAAATGTGCATAGCTGCACACATATGTATGTTGCAGCAATGATGCTCAGGGCATGTCTGACGGGACTGCTCGTATCAGGGGGCTTCTCATACATTCTCTGTCGGAGGGGAAATATTAAACACCAACATTTTATTGAAAAAGAAAAAAAAGGAGATGGGTGAAAAAATAAATGAAAGGAGATAGATGCAGGATACTATGAGAGAAATAGGGTACAACAACATGTTCATGTCGGGTTGTGGAATGAACCGGTCAGAAATGTCTTCCCTGCATGTATTGGTACATCAGAGTGGCTGTTTTGAATCCTAATCTACACTATAAATAAATAACAGTACTTGGACAAACTGTACCACTGCTTCAGAATAGAGAGGCGTAGAGCACGGTGCTATCGACTCTGTTTGATCCTGCTCCAATGTTTCATTGTGTTAGCATGGGAGGGACACCAAACATTACATCAAAGAAGCTGCTCTTTTTTATTTATTTCCATAGGCTTTTTGAAAATTTGTTGTTGTATATGCACTTGATGCACACATCTAGATAGAAGGGACTTCATTGCCAAGCTGCGTATGGGGATGTGTATGGGGTGCTAGTCTGCACAGACAGTATGTGTGTGTATTTGAAATAAATGATTAGCATGAGGTAAAAGTAAAACCAAAACCAAAGTATTAGTCAGCCTGGGGAAGTGAATCATCCATATGCAGAAATATTACCGCAGTTACCATGACTAACTACTTAACTGCAAAGAATAATTCATAATATATAATTTTATCTATCCAGGACATGACTTCATCTCAGACATTTGTCATCTGTCTGGACGGTCTGTGTTACTACGGAGAGCACATTACCCACACTGGGAAGAACCCAACGCTTTGGTTTTGAAGACCTGAGTCATCAATATCCACCATTTTAGATTTAGATGGGTTTTTTTACAACTGCAATCAAACAGAATTATGATCCCGTTTTTATCCATCTCTTACTAATGCCATCACATCACCACAGTGGATTAGAACATAAAACTATGATTTTGCGAATGAAAAAATTACAATAAAAAGATCCGTTTCGTGGTATTATCCCATTAAATAAGCAGTTAGGCGTTAGTGCTGGGAGATGAAACAAATGAGAAATAATGCTTTTTTCCAATTTCTCGTAAAACCTAATCTCTTAACCTCAGTGGGCGCGGAAAAGCCAAGTACACATTTCTAGATGAAAGCGTGGCTGGGGAACAGCCCAGCCCTGTTCACCCATTCCTCCGCACACTGCAAGAGACTTCATTAACAGATATAGATCTTTAAGCTCAAGGACTTATTCCTAACAAACCCTTAACCCCTACCTCTCCAGACAGCTTGCCATGGACCCTTATCCCCTGTCTCTGTGTCATTTACCAGATAGCATCGGCCAGAGAGCCAGACGGACAATGCAGCGGCCAGGGGTGTGGTCCTAGCTAAACACCTTATCCAGAGGGGAGGCTGGGAGAGAAGAACGGAGAAGGAACAAATGCTTCACGGTTGTATGACGTACAATGCGTACGTCATCTGTTCTTAAACAAGAAACACGAGGTAAAGGCGGGATGTCCACGAGAACCATTTTTCCAAATTCCAACTGTAAACTAGAGGGTGTTTTGTTCTTTAAAACAACGGCTACGTTGTATTCGGTTTTAGCCAAAGCACTCTGGAGAGCTGATCACATGCTGCTCAGACTACAGCAGGTGAATTGCAATGTGGCTGCAAAGGATTCCCCCATTCAGGCGTAGGGTGTGTTACAACAGGCTGGTACCTCTAGTTACAGCACATCCCAACCGTATAAAGGTTATTTCTAACTAAGCTCCAGGCCAAAGTCTCCTATACAACCCCCTCCCCCCCAACCGGGTCCTTCAGTCCTCCTCATTCTCCAGCCCCGCCCGTAGCGCGCCTATGGGTGAACTTCAAGCACAAACACCGGTGGCTAACGCAGCCCGAGCGACCGATTGGCGGGGAACATCCTCCTGGTAAATAAACAAATGAGTGAAACAAACAGGTGTCACAAGCTCCATGCAAACATCCCTCAGAAGCGGTGCCAAAAAAAGAGGACAAAGAGAGAGAGAGAGAGCGAGAAGCTGGAGAGACACACCACGCCTGAGGAAGTACCACAACTCATCTCCAACGAGGCAACATCTGGACCTCTGTGTGACGCCGCGGAGCCGGCACGCACCCCTGGACGGTACGGGTGGATGTAGGCCCCACCGGGGGCTTCAGCCGTGGGGGTTACATCAGCCAGGGCACTCACCTCATATGAGCAGCGCTGGATGGCTCGAGTCCGTGTGTGAAGTGGAGTGGGTTTGCTCCTAGCTTTTGAGTGTTAGCATTAGAATGGAACATGAAGGGGAATAAGGCTGTAGAAATAAATAACGGGATTGCCTACATCTCTGCCCACTGGTTGTAATATTTATACAAGAAAGGACTTGGGCGAACACACACACACACACACACACACACACACACACACACACACACACACACCCCAGGACCCATGTGACCCCGGTGTCCCACTTTGTGCCGAGGGAGGAACACCCACGGTACCACCACGGTACCACCACGGTACCACCCACGGTACCACCACGGTACCACCCACGGTACCACCACGGTACCACCACGGTACCACCCACGGTACCACCCACGGTACCACCCACGGTACCACCCACGGTACCACCACGAGCCAGCGGTGGCAGATCAGCAGCAGCAGCGGAACAACTTCCTGAAGGAGGAAGTAGCCCGGTGAGAGTGAGCCCCTTCTGCCTTCGACACCGGCGCTGGTTGTTTTGATGTCAGCCCACGCTGTATCCCCCGTGGTCCGTCTTCAGAGCTGAGAGGGAGACCACATCCTCACATACAATAAAGTACAATAGCAGGCGTCTGCTGGGTTTTCCACGGCGATGCGTTCGCATTAATGAACGGGCGCAAAGGTCGGCTGTCTTGAGGCAGTGTTTTTCCTTTGCCTTTATACCTGCCGTCAACGTTTCCTTTCTGTAAGGCCAGGGGGACATGCTGCGGTCGGAGCCAGTTTGAACCTGCAGTCTCATGATCCACTGATGCTGTGCTGATAACCATGAGGTTGTCTGATTTGTTTGTTTTCATTTGATTTATTTATGCATTTTCCGGGGGAAAGTATTTATTATTTTTGATGTTGCTGCAGTTGAATGAAAAACGGTGTCCAACGGATTTGTTTTGAATCATCGTACCGTAATATTATTCATTCCTCAATCTGATTGGGCAAAAAATAAAATGCCTTAAAGGCACAAAAAATGTAGCCAATTGCTTAACACATGAAAAACTGTCTCGCTGTTTCCAGTCAGCTCTCTACACAACGCCAATACCCACCACAATTATCACTACGGTTGTAATTGCCTCTGTCTCCTCAAGTAGACACAATTGAAGAGCTTTTTGTGCAGTCCTAAAACCTCATTAATGGGCCGCTGGCCTCAGATTGCATTTGATTGGCTGCCTTAAAAAACAATGGCAATAGTGACTGTCTGGGGTGCCACAGTATAAGGTCATTCCAAAGGACTTCTGTTACCATAGAAACCAGATCTATTTATTTATGGTGCTGGTTGGCCTTTCCACTGCCTGCCGTCATAGTGATCCAGATTGACAGATTGACAACAACAACAACAACAGAAGACTGTTTTTTGTTTTGCTTGCTCAATGCTGCCAAATGTCTGTAGGAGGAATTAGTGTAGTTCTGTTTAGTCATTCCTTTCTCTTGAGCATTTTGAATTGTTCCTCAGTAGGGTCTGTTTAAAAACACATTTCCATCTCACATCTAGTAATTGTTTGTTTTTATTATCCTTGAATGATGAATATGTGTGAGTATTCATACCTAAGCATGAGCATATACTGCGTGTGAAAGTATCCTCTGCCTGGCTCCTGGGTAACAGACCTAAGGAGGGTTCAGGAAATCCACTTATTTGACCTGCATAGAGCACCACTGTGGGGTATAATGCAGCATTGTACATCGCTCACTCAAAGAGCCATTCATTGATATATTAAGTAAACGCACAGGAACATAAAAGGCCATTCCTCAACATAGCGTGTGTGTTTTATCTCTCCGCTCTTTTCACTTGACTAAACAGCTTAAACACTGAGATGAATATTTTTGATGGAAGAAGAAAATAGAAGATGAAAGTATCTCTGATTAGAGAAATACAAACCACAGGTTTATTTTATTTTGTTCATCCTCCTTGATTTCCCCATAAAAATAGTGTTGCTTTAAAATAAACTAAGAAAAGGAAAAGAAAAAGAACAAATATATGTTTCAATGTAGTCCATGGAAAAGCCCCAATATCAAACATTCATTAAGTTTTTTTTCATTTTAATCCTTTCGGGTTTTCTCCAAAAGCAGGATGGCCAGCAAAGCCTTATATTACTGCACCACATCTTTCCCCCTCTTTGAAAAATTAGCATTGAATGAGCCCTTGCAGATACAAGTCAGGCAAATGCTGTAATGCATTACTAAATTAGCCCTAAACACTACACAAGCCATTATGAAGCATGTCACAGCCCAGGGTAACATAAAGAATACAGATTGCAACCAATGACAAAATGGGAATTGCAAAAAAAACATCATTAGCTTATGCTTCATCGTTGCTAGTTGAATCTCTGGGAATCTGGTGAGCACACTAAACATGTTCAGATACACTACGACTATGAAGCAGGCTCGCCAAAGAAAGGCCAGTTAGCGACAGCAAATTGAGGGTTAAACACTAGCTGCAGAAATTCACTGCAGTGGAAAAGCATTTGGCTGATAGCTACTAAACAGCCAATCCTGTGCCACAAATCTGTGCCACTCCACTGCTGTCTTGGACAAATGTAATTAAAATTCTGCCTGGGTTTCTGAAATAATCGAAAATAATGTGAATTGCATATAATATTTTGGACTGTATAAATTGAAGTATAATTTGGGGGCTCTGTTCAAAAACATGTGTATGAATAAAGAGTCCTTTTCTTTTTCTGCATTCTAAACAGCATGACCAGAACACAAAACAAAACTTAATCTAGACAGGACAACTTGGTTTTATCAATCACAAAAGCAATTTAATATATTTTCTTTCTTTTTTTTTTTTAAATAGAATCCATTGGTTATTAGAAAATAGTTTAAATTTTCTTTTCTTTTCTAATATAATCTGCATCTGTTACCAATGCATTTAGAATTATCTATATATATATATATATGTGTATTTTTTTTCATATACATATACGTATGTATAGGCATATACAAGAAACAAACAAACCCAAAAAATCGTCTCTTTTTTTGTACTTTTGTACAAAAGAAAGTTGCCATTTTGTTCTTTGTGCATTCTATTGCATGGAGGATGAACAGAGACACGGGAGCAACCAGTCCCCGACAGGAGCCCTAGCCCCTCAGATCTGGGTCTCTTGGACCTTCTCCTTGCCGTGGGAGCTCTTAATGACGTAGGACTCAGCTATGGTGCTGATGTGGCTGTGTTGTCTGACAGAGCGATGGAGGGAGTTACCTAAGTTGTTCTGGGTCCAGTGGGCGCCGTGGGGTCCGTAGGCCCCGCGGCGGCACGACGAAGAGGAGGAGGAGGAGGCCACGTAGCCCGGCTTGAAGGTGTTACTGTTGTGCTCCACCAAGGTGGGCAGCACCAGCACCGTGTCGTCCGAGCCGCTGGACCCGGACGTGGGCGGCGGCACCGGCTGAACCTCCTCCTCCACCTGGATGATTTCTATGGTCCTGGCCGCGGCCACCGTGCTCCTCTGCTGGTGCCGCTTCCGCAGCTTGTAGAAGGCGATCAACATGGCCGCCGCCAGCAGGGTGACGGCCACGAAGCAGCCGATGATGATCTTGGTGGTCTTCATCACCTCGTCCAGGCTGGCAGGGGGCCCGCTGGGGATCCTGGCGGTGGGGACGGCCACCTGCTTGGGGGTCTGCGTGGTCTGCAGCAACACGGTGGGGGTCGAGATGAAGACCGGCTGAAAGACCGAGGGCGCGGCGGGCACCGTGGGCTTGGGTTTGGGGGTCTCTTCCACCGCGGGGTCCACTACCTCCACCGTTACCGTGGTGAAGTAGGACAGGTTGGAGGTGTTGAGCTCGGCGTTGCTCACATTCAGGTAGGCCGAGGCGTTGGAGTTCCCCGCCATGTTGGTGACCGAGCAGGTGTAGACCCCTGTGTCGGACGGGAGGACGTTGGAGAAGTTCAGCGTCCCGTCGTTGAGGACCGATATCCGCGGGTGGGAGGAGCCGTGGGTCAGCACAGTGCCGTTGGGGAGGAGCCAACGCACGGAGCTCATGGCGGCCGTGCGGCACTTGAGTTCGGCCACCCTCTCGGCCGATATGTTCAGGTCTTTAGGAGCGTCCAGTATGAAGGGCGCTGAGCACTGGAAGGTGGTCTGGTCCACCTCCACCAGGTAGCGGCCTTTCATGTGCAGCGGGGTGTGGCAGCGCCCGCAGCAGGTGGAGTTAGTGGGGATGTATTCTCTCAGCCACCAGGAGAGCCACACCACGTCGCAGTCACAGCGCCACGGGTTGTGGTGCAGGTGCAGCTCCACCAGGTACTGCAGGGGGGTGAAGAGGTCGTGAGGCAGGGAGGAGAGGTTATTGTGGGCGAGATTCAGCTCCACCAGGGCTGTGATGTCGTCAAACGCATTTCTCTCGATGGTCGTTATTGCCGAGTTCATAATCCACAGTTTACGTAAAGACTTCAGCCCGCGAAAGGCCCCGGGCCTGAGTTCAGGGAAAACATTCTCGGATATCTCGAGTTCCTCTAAGCCTATCAACGGGGAGAGATAGGGAAACTCCCGGAGGTTACACATTCCCAGGTTGAGGTACTTCAGATTCTGAAGGCCCTCGAAGGCTCCGTCGGAGATGTACTCCAACCTGCGCAGCTCCCCGAGGTCCAACCTCATGAGGGAGGGGACGCGGTTGAACGCGTACGACGGGATGCTCTCGATGGGGTTGTTCCGCAGCCACAGCTCCCTCAACTTGGACAGGTACTCAAAGGCCCCGCTGGGGATGACCGTCAGCCTGTTGTCAAACAGCTCCAAGGTGTTGAGGCTGGTCAGCCCGTTGAAGGCCCCTACCTCGACCTGCCTGATGGCGTTCCTACCGAGCTGCAACACCTCCAGGTGATGCAGGTGTCTAAACGTGTCCGCCTGGATGGTCTCGATGCTGTTCTCCATGAGGTTCAGGTACCGGACGTTGGCTGGGATGTTGGGGGGCACCCTGAGCAGGCTTCGACGGGTACACACCACCTTGCTGAGCTGGTTAGTGCAGGAGCACACACCTGGGCAGTTCTGTGGGTTGGCCGAGCCCAGCGCAGGGACCGAGGCCTGGCACACACTGAGAGCTGGCAACATGAGGGAGAGCACGGCAAGCAGGGCTGTGTTCCAGGTAGGCTGCAGAGTTACCCGGCCCAAAGGACTCATGGTGTGTGGGGCTCATTATTCTGCATGGTTTTGGGAGGTGACACACGCCAAAGGACTCACCATCCTAGCCTGGCTGAAGCAGGGCAAGGATCCAAACTTCCATCGACAGTGCAGGGAGAAGCTACGCAGAAACAGAAGCAAAAAGGACAGAAGGAAGGGAGAATGAGAGAACATGGAAGAGAGAAGGAGAGAGATTAATGGGAGCAAAGAGGCAAACAAGTGCAGCGATAAAAGACATAGAACATAAATCAAGCAGAATCACTCACCTCATTAGTGTGAAAATGTGAACGTGGTCCTCCTCTGGAATGTTACAGAGACCACATTTGCGTTTGGTTCAATTATAATTCCAATTATTGACAAGACAGGTGAAATAGATGTTTCTTCTGTTTTCCCTCGGTGGAAAAG
>NC_044056.1:1061821-1114321 GCF_902167405.1 Gadus morhua | reverse complement strand
TGAATATTTTTTTTATGGCTATGTGTTTTAAGGGCTTTAATCATTGAAGCATAAACGGTAATTAGGTTAATAGGATGTTGACTCAGACTGCCGGCTCATCAGCTTTCATTTTGGTCAGCTTAGGAATCCGCTGAAGAGGATTGGTTGGCGTTCGTGAGCTTTTGTTAGCATAGAAGTTTGGTCGTCAAACAATGGCGATGAAACATGATTTATTTATGTAAACAGTGTTATTCCTGTTGATTAATTTACAATGTGCGTATTATCAGCAGTAGGGTCTAATGTTGTTCTCCACCTACTCATAAAGTATGCATATTCTTTCAAGCTAGTGCTATATTCTAAAAAGTAAAGATTTGGGCATAAATTAAACTACGGTGACACTTACATTTGGTCGTAAAGTGAGAAGGAAAGAGTGGAGAAAATTACATTTAAATAATTACACAATCATACTTTATTTTACTAAACCATCGTTTTTTTGTTATTTAATAAATATCGTAATCATGTTTAACGAATTTGCAACAAGCTACAACAGAATAAATTACTTCAAACACAGTAATCCAGTGAAGCACCACAATCCAAAACAGAAATTCAAAGCACTCCAACTTAAATTTCTAGGGCATAATTAGAAAACATGTCACACACATTATTACACGGCTATTATATAGACTAGCAATTTCCCCGCTCATTGACACACAGCAGTGTCAAAAAGGTATCACATGGATGCAGGTGCATAAAAGGCAATTGCATTATTTGCCAAATATGTGTTTAATTGGAGCAATAACTTGCATAAGGTGGAACAATTCTATAATAATGAGGCAAATCATGAATAGTACCAATTATATTCGTAACCTATGTCAGGATTATGCATTAAATCCTTCACAGTTTCACGGCACACCTCCAGCCGAGGCCCGTTGGCTACGTACCACTAATCCACTCTGAACAAAAGGCATCAATTACATACACGTTTAACGCAAATAAATAAATCATTTCATTTGATTTACGTGCATGTGCCACCCTTGTATTAATTGTCAAACCTCTTGGAGAGCATTCCCCTTCCACTTAGCGGTCGTCACAATGGCCTCTTGAACCGGAAGGGGTGGTTCACAAACCCCCACCGCCCCATCGCTCTCCAGGAGTACGGGCGACCAAAGAACTTCATTTCTTTACCCTGTGCTGGTCTCCATTGGATTCTGTGGTGTCCTTCCTCACGGCTTCCATTGGGGACATTTGGATTGTCCGTCACTTAGAAAACCATGGGCGAGACAAAAGATAAAAGGCCCACCAGTGCTAAAACAGGATTTAAATGATAGACTGAAACAACTAGTCGACAGAATGCAGAAAGGTACTGAGACAACGATGCCGGAGCAGTACAGTAAAAACTGAACAAATCTCTGATATTGTTCAATGTTTAGTTGGAAAACCGAAGAGCGTATGATGTGAAAGAGACAGTCTGTGCAGTCGAGGTTCCTTATCAAGTTGTGGCAGATGCCTTTTAGCTCCGCCCACTTCTGCTTCCAATCACAAGACAACTACTAATTAAACGAATAATTAAAACATATGGCCACCTGCACACCTGTGACGGAGCATGTGTGTCGCGGAGCTGGTGAGCGATCCACAAAGGAACCCGCAATAGAAAACATCTGCTGGGGGATGAGGTGTCACTGAGACTGCTATCCCGACGGCTATGTAATTACAGAACACACTGCTTTGTCACAACAACAGTTGGTCTTTATTCCTTTAGAATTCTCTAACTGCTGGACGGGACAGGACGGATCCAAGCTGAAGCGGGAAGAGTCACAAGCAGCTGCAAAAGATTTAGCCTGTACCTGCACTAAAGAAAGAAACTGCTGATTGAATGCAAATGTGAATTCAGTGGTTGGGTTCCGGGGACCAGAGGTCGCCTGCTTCTCTCCGGAGCCGTCTTGGTGGCTCTGCTGAGAGTACATTTTGTAACAGGAGCTAGTATGCATGCTTCAATCTGTTCTACTGGCCCGTGGTTACAATACACTGTCCACGCATTGCTGAATGGGACATAGTATAAAGCGCTAATTGAGCTGTGGATGACACTGTAGACACAGCCTCCACAGCGTCTTGATGAGTCCTGCATCGTTCTGTTAACCACAGAGTATGACCAACAAATGATTTTAATAATGCATCAAAACTATAAATAATTGTTAATAATTCATTGCATTTTTAGAGCGCTTTACAAAGTGAGTGCCTGTGTATTTGATCTGGGGGGGGGGGGGGGGGGGGGGGGGGGGGGGGGGCATATGACACCTGGGTAATGGATGGCAGCCTCTCTGCACCACACGCGGGCCGGGGCTGTCACAGAGGAATGAATATTCAATATGTCCAGATTGGTCTATCTGCAGATATATCCAGACAGAGGAAGGAAATCAGGATGTGTTAAGGAATAGGAGCCTTGTGGTTAGAGGCGGTCCAGAGGATGGCATGGGCTCTCTTTACCTTCAGCTTCAGTCTATCTTACCCCCCCCCCCAGTATAAATCTCCCTGCCGTCCGGAGCCAGCCAGCCAATAGGGTAGATGTTTTTGGGGGCTGTCACTCGCTGAGTGGTTGGCTGGTGATTTGTCATTACTGAGTGGGTGTTGGACTGTTGGTCCAAATGAGCTCACAGAGTGGCACAGGCACAGGGACGCACGCTGCCTTCACAGTGTGCTCCTCAGAGCCACAGAACCACGGCCGGGCTGGGGACGAGAGCCTGGAGTGCGGCTCTGAACCTGGCAGGGGGGGCACAGGTTAACCCTGCATCAGCATTACCGGGGGGGCTGATAGGGGTTTGTGGGCCATGAGGGGACAGGCGAGGCGGGGAGGGGGGGGGGGGGGGGGGGGGGGGGGGCGGCCTGCCTGGGGCCGGGTCAATACTGAGCGAGTGACTGGCTGCCCTACACAGCTGTGGGAGGGGGGGGGGGGAAATTGAATGTTGCAGGAAGTGGAACGGTTTGCAAAAGGGAAAAGTGTTTGTGCATGTGCGTGTGTGTGTGTGTGTGTGTGTGTGTGTGTGTGTGTGTGTGTGCGTGATTCCATGTGCATGACTGCTTGTGTGTCAGTGTCAGCTTGTGTGTGTGTGTGTGTGTTTGTGTATGTGTGCCTTTGTGCGTGCATGTGCGGGCGTGTGTGTTGGTGTGTGTGTGTGACCCAGTTTACTTGTGTCTGTGTGTGTGTGTGTGTGTGTGTGTGTGTGTGTGTGTGTGTGTGTGTGTGTGTGGGGCCGTCATTGAGGGCTGCAAGCTGTGAAGCTAGATAGCTCTGGGGCTAATGCCAGCCATCTATAGCATCGCTCCAGAGAGCTAGCGCTCCTAGATGGCTATAGATACACACACATCCACCTACTTGTGCGCCGCTACCCAACCCGGTGGCCGTTACTGCTGACTAATGAGGTTTTAAACAGCAAGACCTCGGCTAGCAGCTGTGCCAAGTCAAGTATGAGGGCTAACAGCTTTAGCTAGGAAGCCCCGTGGCCATGAACCATGCATAGATTCCATTCCCACAAGCATCGAGGCTTCCATCACGCTGAGGCCTTTGCACAGGGGAAATCGTTCTGTGTAAATGTTTTCAGATTCAAATCCTATTCTTTAGGAACTCCCAGCGCTCCGATCGAAACAGTCTGGCCCGTTGGCCGTGTCAGGGACTGGGTGGGTTTGTAACCGGGGTTTGACTAATTCAATGTTTTCTGTGATTGATTGATTGATACGATAACATGACGTTATGAGGAACAGCTCAGACTACGATAGAATATGGTATAAACGGGAAAATAACAACAGCTATACACCTTTGTCATTTGTTGCCACTTTGGGTGTCGCCGTGCAATTTTGCTATGCTGTCATATTTAGGGTCTGACATGTTTATTTCCCATTACTGTCATGCATTCAGTGTATTTATTCACGGCCATTAAGATAAACTCGTGGGCTTCATGTATCGCCAGTCAAGCATTCGTCTTTTAACCGCAAAATAGTCAATACTAACCAGCCGCGCGGCTGCTAATCCGGGGGCAAAGTCATCAAATATCCCCTCGCTATCGCTAACCATTTAATTTCTTGTTGTTGCTCCAGTCAGCTGGGCTGAACGGGGGCTAATAGATTGCTCTAGCTTAGCAACGAGCTGGCTTCACACAGACCCCGTCTCCGATCTGTTTTATCTGCGCTGGCCTCTCCTCCCCCCCACTCGGCGCTCCCCGGCAGCGGCGCTGTGTGCTTAGCGATACAGGTCGACAAAGTGCTGTGACCAGCAGTTGGCTGGTAAAATGGAGGAGACCATCGCTGGAGAAGGATCGATGCGGCCGGTATTCATTAACCCTCGCTCACAGCTTCCTTCCCCTCCCCAATCACAACCCCACCATTTTAGTACGGCGCGGGGTGATTTATTAGCTGTCCTGTCTCCGTCAGCAGCCTCCGCCCACGGCCTGAGAGGGGTTGACTCACACCGGGGTGCACCTACGGCCTGTCAGGGAGAGCGCATCACAAACCCATACACATGTATGGATATATATTAGTGCTGTCAAGCGATTCAAATATTTAATCGCGATTAATCGCATTAATGCCATAGTTAACTCACGATTAATCGCAAAAAAGATTCTATGCTAAATATCCCTTGATTTCTTTGTCCCATTAATCTTTCTTTTTTTAATGCTCTTATCGACATGAAGTGCATCGGCTTGCCTTGTGCAAAGGTTTTTTTATTGATAACAACATTGGCATATACTGATCAAAACAGGACGATACAAAAAAAAGCCTATAGTGCAATTGAACGATAAACATGCAAACATACTGCCTTTAAAGAATTGCGTTAATCGCGCGTTAATTTTTTTTCGCCGTTAAAATTGGTTTGCATTAACGGCGTTAATAATGCGTATTATTTTTTTTAGTTGTTCAAGAGGTACATAACTCGACCCGAAGTGTTTTTAAAGGTTGTACTACTTCTATTCTGGAAGCTCTCTTGGTTCAACCCATGTCTGTCCTATCCTCATACATCTCTTGGGGAGTCCTTCTGGTTTACGGCTCTCTGGATGAAGAATGCGACTCAATGACAGCTGCTATTGACCTGACCCATCTGAGAACAGACACATCGTTCGTCAGTATAGGAAACATATCCGGCAATGATTGGTCCGATTCCGGTCCTCTAATCTCATATCTGACCCCGAGACAGAGACAAATGCTGCTCTTTTGTTAAATGTTGAGAAGGAAAATCACTGAGCCAGCAATTACATTCATGTGACAGAACAATTGCTTTTGCTTTGCTTTGAAGTATTGCATGTTCCAGACTTATGGGGTGAATGTTTGGTAATGCTTTTTCCAATTCACTTTTTTTCTGATAAACTTTTGTTCTCATTTCTTTCAATGAATAGTCTATAATAGATCTTGTTGGAGAGCCTTAAAAGATAAATAAATAACCTGAAAGCTTATTGCCACACGATGTGGACAATTCTGATAAAGGTGATTAGGATCATAAATACTATTAATCAGCTCTGCACATTTCTGTGGAAAATAAATTAATAATTCTTCCGGAAATTAGCCGTCAACAGGTAGTCCTTTATTAATCTATTTTAGGCCTCACGTCTGGCTGCCAAAACCTAGTTAATTATATTTGCATTTCCTATTAGCGCTGTGATGGATTTAGTGTGTCTGAAACACAACACATCCATCCCTCTACGCAGGGAGAACTATCATGAACCAAGTGCTGCTTTCTGTAAGACTAATGACCTCCACAAGCCACAGGGTAGATACCCCCTGGCTGGAGGGGCGCGGGGAGCATACTGTAATACAAGGTGGAGGATAGTTGGAGATGTTAGCGCTTGAAGTGCAATTATCGGAATTCCCGAAGAGTCACCCATACACCCTGTGGCTGTGGCCGTCTGTCACTCTTATACCATTCAGTGAACAACAGCTTTCATTTTATTATAAAGTATAAAGATAAGAGTTGTGCTTAACAATAATTGCCCAGTTGACGTTCACAACAAGTCTTTGTCGTTAAAGGGAAGTCTTTCTTATGATGTAAATGAAACAACATGGAACTACAATGTTTTCGAATGCCCCTTTGTGGAGACAGAATGCAGTCGGGCAGATGCACATGCACACTCACACACACACACACTCACACACACACACACACACACACACACACACACACACACACACACACACACACACACACACACACACACACACACACACACACAATACACACCCCAGTATGTTGGGGATGTATGAGGGTAGTGTATTGGATGGCCTCCCTCCCCTATCATATGCAAATGAGCTTCCACCAGGCAGTTCTGCGATTGGTTCGCTGCTATTCATATTCTACTGGTGTGTGACTTCATTAGTCCAGTGGTACCGTGCCAAAAAGCAGCACTAAAAAGGGACTTTGTCAATGTTTGATGTGTGTTTGTGCTCGGGTGCGTCCGCATGCATGCGTGTGTGTGTGTGTGTGTGTGTGCCTGTTGGTATGTGTGCGTGTGTGTGTGGGGGTGTGTGTGTGTGTGTGTGTGTGTGTGTGTGTGTGTGTGTGTGTGTGTGTGTGTGTGTGTGTGTGTGTGTGTGTGTGTGTGTGTGTGTGTGTGAGTGAGTGTGTGTGTGTATGCGTATGTGTATATGTGTCTGTTTTTGCTAGGGTGTTTCAGTGTGCATTTGTGTTTGTGTGTGTGTGCCTGTTTTTGAGTGTGTGTGTGTGTCTGTCTGATTGTGTTTTTTCCTAGAGTGTTTCTCTTTGTGTGTGTGTGTGTGTGTGAGTGTTTCTCTTTGTGTGTGTGTGTGTGTGTGTGTGTGTGTGTGTGTGTGTGTGTGTGTGTGTGTGTGTGTGTGTGTGTGTGTGTGTGTGTGTGTGTGTGTGTCTATGTGTGTGTGTGTGTGTGTGTGTGTGTGTGTGTGCGTGCGTGTTTTAATAATGCATATTCTTATTTCCTAGAAGTCAATAAGTTGCTTCTCTTATTGAGTCCTGTTCAATTGTTATAAATCGTTCAGTCTCGGTAATTGTGAACATCTCAAAGATTTTCCTGTAAATGAATGTCAGTTGAGCATCTATCTACTCCACAATAAGGTGAAACGATGGGGATTGAGTCTGCGGCTCGCTAATGAAAGCTCTTGTCTTTGCAAATAGGAGAGCTTTCATTAGCGGGCCATAGACTCAATCGAATGTAACAAACTGGGTGTTGTGGCAACATTCCAACAATTTTAATTATATTTGACATATTGAACAAATTGATTAACACGTAAATAGGAAGCTCCTAATTTGTAGAATAGGAATAAAATGATTAATGAGTCATTCATGTGACCAAAACTGGAAACTCATTCAAATAGGACATATGTGTGTGTTCATGCTAGGGGTGAAAGCCTCACTGGCTGTTGTTCTCATTTCAGTGTGGGGGTCCGGGTACAATGTCGCTGACCGAGTGTTTTTCTCGCTCAGCTTTTATTAAATTATTTGTATTCATCTTTATAGTTCTGGGGCCAGTAATCTCAGTTTCAGCCTTGTTGAGTTACATACCTAGCATGGCCACCAGGGCAATCTTTAGTGGGAGGTTGTGTTTCATATATGCTTTCGAAGCATTACTTCCCCATGGCTACTTATTTCATGTTGAATCCCTTATTATATGTATTTTACACAGAGCTTTTGAATAATAAACGTGATGTGGTCATACAGGGTGCACTTACATGGAATGGCATCTTAAATGAGGTATCAGCGTCATCACATTCAGGGACGCAAGCACCCAAAGGCAAACACACACACACACACACACACACACACACACACACACACACACACACACACACACACACACACACACACACACACACACACACACACACACACACACACACACAATCACACACACATCAGGATTCTGTTGAAAGCATTGCTTTGGATTATAGTCCTGTAGACTTAAAAGATAATTTAGGAATTATTCAACCTGGAATTTTTTTCTTTTTTAGAGGACATTGACGCGACCATTCCCCCATAGGGTTACCTTGCAGCCTGTCTCATGGCTGCAATTGCTGGAGCGGTCTCGCTAAAATAGTGGACAAATATAAAAACGGTTGCTGCATAACTTGTTACAATATCAGGGGAAATCCCAAAGTTATCAGGTGGAAAATCCTTAAGTTATCATTTAACTAGAAGCCAAAGCAACCAGCATAGGGTAAGCAAGCTAGCTGGCTAAGCTAAACATTTAAAAAAACGATAAGCAAATTAAAATACAGACGTAATAATTTTTTTACTTATTAATTCCGAAGTAAATACAACAATCTAATCATACTTAATTGCCAGTAACACTGCTTATCCATGAATAAATGTTAACAGCATAAGAACTTGTTAATAGCAATTGAGGTGTGAAATAATTTGAAACTCATGATTTGGTTTATAGAAGTTCTAACAATGCAAAAATGCAGATCTAGTAAAAAACAGGTACGTTAGGCTATACCAATCATTCTATTGGTCTAGTATTGTGTTAGTGGTGGTAAAGCGCACATATGCTTATTGACATTGGTAATTGTAATGGCATGTGTGTGTTTGTTTCTGTGCGCATTAAGCTTGCTTCACTTTACCTCCGGGCGGTATTGTGTTTGAGACCTCTTCTGTAATACTCGTCCTGTGGTGGCGGGGTTGGAGCTGCTGTGAATCTCCCCGAGGAACCCCCAGAGCAGAGTTTAAGGAAAAGTGGAGGGCAGCATTTTTTAAATTGAAGTCAATAGCAATTGGCAATTTGTCTACAAGAGCCAAGCGGATACTAAAGGTCCTGCAAAGGTGCCATTCCCTAGTCTGTGCTCTGTGGTTGACATGCACACACGTACATACATACACAGATGAGTTCTCAACATACAAGAGGAAAACATCACATTTTAAAGACCACACACTATTTATACATTCTCTTTTGAACGTGCTCTCATTGATATTTTTGTCCAGCTTGTTACCTATGGGATATCTAGGAACCAATGGCTTCAAAAGCATGGACCTCTGAACATTCTCTGAATAAATTCAGGATTAGATTAAGACATAACATATTGTATGAACACAGCATCACTCAGATCTGTTTTGTATACGTACTGAAGTTGTTGAGTCATCATGATAAGGCTTGTTTCCATTCTCTCTCTCCCTCTCTCTTTCTCTTGCTCTCTCTTTCTCTTTCTCTTTCTCTCTCTCTCTCTCTCTCTCTCTCTCTCTCTCTCTCTCTCTCTCTCTCTCTCTCTCTTTATCTCTCTCTCTCTTTCTCCCTCTCTCTCTCTCCCTTGCTCTCTCTATCTCTTTTCCTTTTTCCACTACTTTTCAGCAGGAGGGTGTTGGCCAGCTTTGAATGCCATGTGTTTATCTACTTTTGCCAAAGCTGGAGTCAGGCCCATAACGTCTTAGTGTATTACAATATATAACAGTGTCCACACTCTTTGTGTTTGCTTGTTTACTGTTCCCACTGAACTTTCCTAATCACATTTTCATGAATTTGAATGACAACCTAGGTCATCCTTTGTCAATGATACCCTTGATGCCCATTGGTTGTGGTAGTGTGCGCACACGTTTGCGTGAGTGAGTCTGTGTGTGTGTGTGTGTGTGTGTGTGTGTGTGTGTGTGTGTGTGTGTGTGTGTGTGTGTGTGTGTGTGTGTGTGTGCGTGTGTGTGTGTGTGTGTTAGTGTGTGTGTGTGTGTTTGCCTTTGGGTGCTTGCATCCCTGAATGTGATGACACTGATACCTCATTTAAGATGCCATTCCATATAAGTGCACCCTGTATGACCACATCACGTTTATTATTCAAAAGCTCTGTGTAAAATACATAAAATAAGGGGATTCAACATTAAATAACAGCGCCGACCATATGGCCTCGTTGCATATTGTTGCAGTTACGACCTGTGAATAAAACCCTTAACTTGGTCACAGTCACAGGGGAGATGCCAACGTATGATGGCACCGTGTGCAAGTGGCACCAGGGGGACACTGCTACCACGGTGCCCAATAGGGACGCAGTTAATCAGGGAGAGGCCCCACCTTGACCGGCCTGGCACCACATTCGTCAGCACATTTGCCTTCAGCAATCTGCAGGTCCTAGTTTTGCCATGCGTGATTAAAACAACGTACTGAGCTCTATCAACACAGGGGCTCACACGTTTTGTCTCAAAGCTCCGGCCTCTACCAGTCAGTACTAGTTTAACAGTACCAGCAGTCGGACACAGAATGCCAGACCTGAACCGAGGTATTTCGACCGACCACAGCACGGCGTTAAAAAACGGTACATTACAATCACCTGCCTCTGTTGTGGTTCTGGGGGGAAGGTGAGGCCACCAGGGACTATTTGAAATGGTATTCACACAGAAAGAAAAAAGAAACTGAGAAAAATAACAAACCGAAAATCGAAAGATTTGTTTGCTGATGTTTTAGGGTTTCAATCGGTTTCTTTCTTTCGCGCTGAATTGTAGAGCACTTTGTACTGCATTCTTATGCATGAAAGGTGGTATATAAATAATTATTATTATTAAAGACGTATGTATTTGGAGAAAATCACCAGCGATTATCCCTAAAATACCTTTTTAGAGGCAAACAATGGGCATGGATTTCGGGGGGGGGGGACATAACACAGGTGACGTTGGCCACAAGGCTTTGTATTAATCTGCATGTGCCTTATCGATCCTACCCTAGGTCCCCATGCACTGGATCGCTCTACAGGCGAGGTAATTCAGAAACTATTGACGAGTGACGGAGCAATCTGAACATGAGGAATTGTAGTTATTGCTATTGATTTTAATAACAAGGTGTTACAGTTCATTCAATACAGCTGCAGTCGATATGGATGTGTTCCCTCTCAGGCACACGAGATAAAGTGAGAAAGTGATTTGGTGTTAATGCTACAGCGTGTTGTTAAATATATGCAAATGGCTCCCCACAGCTCGGTGGTGACAGAGTTAAGCTTAACGGTATGTAGTATGTCGACTTTTAAATCCCTTGTCACGCAATTCTAGCACATAGCACAATCAAAGCATTGGTTGCAGTCACTCCAAATCCAAATCAATAAAGAAAAAATCATTGTCGGTTATACTTTTCTGCATATCGAGTCTGCAGCACTCAAAATCCATATTTCACAGTGGTGCAAAAAATCTGGTTGAGTCCATATGCTTTCCCCACCTCAATGGTTTATTTAGTCTATTGAGATCCAAAGCCAGACTTTCTATCGATCGTTCACTTTAATTTGTTTTTGGTGTTATTCCTCTGAGGAGCTGGACGTAGTTTCTGATATTGATTGACTTTGTTGTAGAACTAGTGAGCATGGGTGAAGGTTAGGGTATGGGCATCCAAGAACATGCGACTGCTTTAGAGTTGGTGGGGAGGTGGATGATGATGAAGATTATGATAATGATGATTATAATCACAAAACACAAAATAAAGAAGCAATAATCTGATGGGGTGAATTTTTACCATGTTTCTACACCACCTGCATTGTGGCAATGCAGGTGGTGACGCACAAAGAAAAGGCTTCGGATGAATGACATTTATATGCATTTAATGAGCTCTTAAAAGTATTTTATCAGGCAAGGCCAGGGTTGTCAGAGTCCTAGAAGACAGCGGCTGACCCATTGTGATAGCAGGAGGAGGGGCTGGTGCAGGGTGGGATCTCCCCACCAGCTAAGAATCTGTTGAACTTCACCGAGCTTCCATCTAGTGCATGCAGAACACGCGGCAATCGATGCTACATCTATATCAGGAGTGGCAAGGCAGTGCATGTGGGCGTGTTTGTGGGTGCATGTGCGCCGTGAGATGTGTGTGTATGTGTGTGTGTGTTTGATTGTTCGTGGATAGGTGTGTGCGTATGCGTCTGCGAGATTATGTGTTTACTCCTTCTTCCTCCTTATATATTGTTTGTGTATTAGCATTCTGTGTGTGTTTCCATGTGCACGCATATTCTTGCAGTTGTGTGTATGTTTGTGTTTATGCGCAGGTGTGTCAGTATGTGTGTTTGTGTGTGCGCGTGTTTGTAAGTGTGTGTGTGCGTGTGTGTGCATGTGTGCAGGTGAGTGCGCACATGGGTGTGTATGTGTGTGAGTGTGAGTATGTGTGTGCGTGTGCGTTTTCGCAGATGCAATGTGTTTAGGAAGTTTGTTTTCCAGGGTAGGCGATCTAGCTCTGCCATTGGTTCAAATGGCTGTGCTCCCTCCATCCCCCCCCCCGTCTCCTGCCTGCTGGGTGGATGAGGAAGACCTCGCCCTCTTCATCACACGTGGCAATAGGTTGGTAAGCACAGAGCGGCCGTCTTCAACACTGGCTTACATCCCACTCACGCTGATGACAATATGTGATGAGCAAGAGAATGCTCTTGGTCCCATTTTATCCAATGAAGTTTTCTGTCTTTCACGCGGCTGCGGATAAAACTTGAATGCATGTGTTTGCAGATTGTTGTAAGATGTGGGGGAAGAGATACTCCCTGTCACAGTACCTTGGGCGGTGTGCTCAAACAGCCCAGCCAATGATTAGAAGTGGTTTTATTGGCATCATGAATGGGTTTTACACAGCGATAGGCTGCCAAGGAGGGAACAGCAGTGTACATGTTTATAGAGCCACATGTGGTGTACGGCAAAGAGCTTATTCACTTTGTGTGTTACTCTGTGTGTGTGTGTGTTTGTGTGTGCGTGTGTGTCTGTCTGTGAATGCGTATGCATACACACATTTGTTTGCGAGCATGTGTGTATGTGTTTCCTAATGAATCTGTCTATGTTTAAATGTCAGTTTGTGTATGTGTGTGTGTGTGAGTGTGAGTCTGTCTGTGGTATGCGTTTGTGTGTGTGTAAATGTGTATGTGGGATGTGTGTGTTTGCATAATATTTATTTTAATGAACGCCCTGATGAGTTCGCTGGTAGGCAGGGAGAGAGAGTTATGTAAGGCATCTTGGCCTGGGAATTATCTGAAAAGTATGTCCCATTTGTTCCTGAAAAATAAATCATTAGCTATCTTTCATCCTCCGTTTCGGTGAATACAAAAACACTAGGACACACATGCGCAAAAACACACACACACACACACACACACACACACACACACACACACACACACACACACACACACACACACACACACACACACACAAACACACACACACACACACACACACATGCACACACACACTATTTCTCAATATCCTCGTGACATTTTGGTGTGTGAGTAGAGTAAGTACTACTAGTACTACTAATACTACTAGTACACTAGTAACTAGTACACTAGGTTACGTGTAGGTCAAATAAGGAAAAGATGCAGGTAAATGGTGCTCACTTGCTGTGCGTGTGTGTGTGTTAAAGAGAGACAGAATATGGAGTGGAGAGTGTGTCTATATGTATGAGAGAGAGAGAGAGAGAGAGAGAGAGAGAGAGAGAGAGAGAGAGAGAGAGAGAGAGAGAGAGAGAGAGAGAGAGAGAGAGAGAGAGAGAGAGAGAGACAGAGAGAGACAGAGAGAGCTCAGTTAAAAAACGCAACTCAACTTCATGTCACATACATAAAGTAGGATCACTGACTGAAGAGTGAACATCACAAGCTAATTTGCCCACCAGATGTTCCTATTTCCGAGGACAAATTGCAGTGCTGATGCATCAACCCATCAGTGCCCCACAACTGGTGCACTTACACTAAAGTTATGTAATGGCTCCTTTTAACTCACCTGGGCAAAAATAGTTCAGACACCCTGTCCCTCCCTCTCTCTCCCTCCCTCCCTCCCTCCCTCTCTCTGTCCCTCTCTTTCTCTCGTTCTACTTTTCACAAAGTTGTGTCACTAATTCACCGTGCAAGAACTGTAGCAAACATACACATGCAATGTAGGCTAGTAAATATATAAATAAATGGAGACATGAATACATAAACATGTTGATAGACACACATTGGGGTGTCTTTGTGTATGTGTGTGTGTGTGTGTGTGTGTGTGTGTGTGTGTGTGTGTGTGTGTGTGTGTGTGTGTGTGTGTGTGTGTGTGTGTGTGTGTGTGTGTGTGTGTGTGTGTGTGTGTGTGTGTGTGTGTGTAGGTATATTTGTACCATATGGTACGTTTGTGAAAGCCTTTTCCTCAATCTCTCTCTCCCTCTTTCAGGCTCTCTCTCCCTGGTTCCATGGAGGCAGTATGCTTGGTGTTCAGAGCACTATCTCAGAAATAGCGCCAAACGACTGTGACAATGCCAAAAGAAGCATTAGTGGACTCCGACCCCCCCCACCAGCCCCCCCCCCCCCCCCCTCCCCCCTCTCCCTGCCCAGTCCCCTCAAATGGATATTAATAAACTGCACTCTGCGCTTACCAACTCCAATTAACCACTCCTCCTCCTCCCACACACAGACACACACAGACACACACATAGACACACACACACACACACACACACACACACACACACACACACACACCTTCCCTGTCCCTTACCTGATCCTCTAATGGCAAACACCTCTTCATCAAATCCCACAGTCTCTTCTTAATCTCCACACACACTCACACACAAACACACACACACACACACACACACACACACACACACACACACACACACACACACACACACACACACACACACACACACACACACACACTCATAAACAAGCACATACACATGTACACATGCTCACATACACAAAAGCCACCCACACGCATACTCACCCGTGAGCTGACATGCAAACAAACTCATAAATAAACACACTTACATACACACAATCACACATGCGCATACATGCACACACAACCCCCACCCACACACACCCATGAGAATACATTCATACAAACACACGCACAGACAAAAACACACACACACACACGCACACACACATGCAAGGGCAGTAATTGCAGAGTCAAGTTTTCACCATGGGGGGGGGGGGAGGGGGGGGCTGTTCATAGTTGTACACCCTGTGGGTTTGGTAGAAGCCCTCATTAGGTCTCATTGTAGGTGTACGACTCCCCACTGCTGTTTTACACTGCAAACTGCTGGCCTCGGCACAACGCACTCAATTACAAACACACACAACCACCCAACCAGACCCTTCAGGCAGACTCACACACACCCTCTCACAAACACACACACAGATACACACATACACGCACATCAATGGTGCATACGTATGCAAACATGCCGCCGGCACAAATATACACACTTATGCATACAGATCCATCGGGTCGTTTGTGTTTTTGTGTGTGTGTGTGTGTGTGTGTGTGTGTGTGTGTGTGTGTGTGTGTGTGTGTGTGTGTGTGTGTGTGTGTGTTAGTGTGTGTGTGTGTGTGTGTGTGTGTGTGTGTGTGTGTGTGTGTGTGCGTGGATGTGTGTGCACAGTGTGCATGCACAGTATGTTTATCGAAAATGAAGGTCAGTCTAACTGTCAAATGTTTTCTAAAAATACTGCTTCCCCTTTGACCAAGGAGAACACAGTTCCTCTTCAAGATAATTCAACATAAATAATAAAAACATAAAGCTATCAGGATACGCAGCACCGATTGGAACATTGCACACGGATAGAATGTTTGATTCAGGCTTGTATCAAATGAATACAAAACAAAACATTACGTGTCACTTGATTTGTCGAAAACTAGAAAAGAGCCTCAAACATTGATGAGATTTTGACATTCATGACATATTCAAATGTGGAGTCGAGTTATGAGAAGGTTTGCTGAAACCCTCCACGAAGCCAGCAGATGTCGCCTACACGAATGCTGCGACCAGGCGTGTACAGACAGCAGGGGGATGATACACCCTGTACTCTCTCTGTGATTACGTCTCACAATTACCAAAGATGTCCAAATATTCTATAATTGATCTTCCTTGTGACGCTGACCTCCCCGGCTCGTGACACAATAAACGTTGACATTCCATTCGAATCACGTCCAACGCAATTTTCCAATTAGTACGGCCGGGGTGATAATAGCGATGTTCGGTGGCGTAGGTCGACCTTACGGCGAACGATGCAATCAGAAAAATGTAGACATTCTAGGACCGCATCGGAGATGAAACAAAGTGAAAGGAATCTGTCTGCAGCGAGAAATGAGAAGAGGAAAAGTCTGGTTTTACTAAAAATGACTACTACATCCTGTGATGATGATTAATACCACCAGGAAACATAAAATTTCAAATGTTATTAATGGTTACGGTTGTAATTAAAAGTGCTATTTTAATGGCATCACTCTCTTTCCCACTGTTTTTGCAACACAACCTCAAAATACATTTTAATGAGGCCAGGCACTCTGAAATCCTGCACCCGTCGGCAACCTGATTTGCTCTCTCTCTCTCTCTCTCTCTCTCTCTCACATATACACACACTCTCCACTCCATACTCTGTCTCTCTTTAACACACACACACACACACACACACACACACAGCAAGTGAGCGTTTACCTGCATATTTTCCTTATTTGACCTACACGTAACCTAGTGTACTAGTAGTATACTACCCTAATACCAACCTCCACCAACCTAATACCAACCAGAGAGAGAGAGAGAGAGAGAGAGAGAGAGGGAGAGAGAGAGAGAGAGAGAGAGGGAGAGAGAGAGAGAGAGAGAGAGAGATGGAGAGATGGACGAGTGTGCACACACACTGGTGATCAGCAGCTGTGTTTTACAGTGGTACGACCAGTGTGTGCACGTGAGGCGTGCACACATTTAAGTGTTCAAGGTCTTCATCAATGGTTACTCAGATCCTGACAGGAAGTTAAAGTTAAGGGAATCATTTGTTTCTTATTTGACGTCTGCCATGGCAAAAGTAGAAATACACTTATAATCCTTGCTTCCAC
This sequence comes from Gadus morhua, assembly GCF_902167405.1. NCBI lineage: Eukaryota > Metazoa > Chordata > Actinopteri > Gadiformes > Gadidae > Gadus > Gadus morhua. The sequence continues at coordinate 1,097,595 of NC_044056.1, read as the reverse complement.
AGGCTATTCATGTAGGCCGGGACACAAAGCATGACCAGAAAAACATATTCATACTGATTGCTTTAATGTAAAGAAGCAGAAGCAGCCACTATAGGATAGAGTCTGAGTGTGGTAGACATCAGGTCCAAACAGTCCTCACCTCTGGCCATACACAGCCATTTCATGCTGCTCAGAATTGCTAACACCCAGAAAGGCGTATTCAAAACGATTGAGAAAAAAGTAATCCAGACACACATCAGGATGATTATTACTGTTTACCCCACGAGTGGAAATAGCGGTGTTCTTTCTAAACCATTAAGTCCCACCTTTTATTTGTGTGCCATAGATTCAATGCAGTCCAATGTCTTGGGTAGATGGTGTAGTTCTATCTGTGTTACCGAAAAGATTGATATCGATATCTTCCTACTATGAATCTATCTGTATTAAAGTCCCCCCAGGGCTTTGGAATTGGCCACTGGTTTGTTGTTCCACTGTTGACTGGATGTTATGGACATACATCTTGATATTTGCTGAAAATGTGGATACAAAAAATGAAAGAAATGAACACAGAGAAACATCTGAAAGCTTGTTTCCTAAATTGATCTGGGAATAAGAAACATTACTCACCTTGATTTCCTCTACTTATTTTCCTCAACCGTTGGGTAAATCATTGGACGAGGAATTCCACATTCTCAGCTACCACTAGTCAGAACCATACACACAAATTTCTAGAGATGGTAACACTTTCAATAAGCCTCCTTCAGAAGGAAACGTGTACTTAAGATTGCAGTAAACCCTGCTTCTGGAAAAGCACGAAACTGTCATCAAATATGTATGTTTTCCTCCCTGCCTGTCCCCCATATGAGGTGATCCACACATAGACAAGGTATTTATGATTCTTCCTGTGTTACAAGCCCAGGAAGAGCGACGCTGGCCGAAGGCTGAGGCATCAGCGTGATCTGAAAGTCAATATAGATTCAGGTTCAGCCGTCCTGCTTTCAGAACACCAGCCCAGTAGCAACCTTTGAGGCAGGAAGATATTCTCCTCCAATCCATCGCAGTACACACACACACACACACACACACACACACACACACACACACACACACACACACACACACACACACACACACACACACACACACACACACACACACACACACACACACACACACACTCAAATATAAGCTCTAGATCACTTATGCATGTGCACTTAAAGGACAAATCTGGTGTATAATGGATCTGGGTAATGTTCAATATGATAACGAGTTGGAATGTTCGTTTGGGAGCAAAAAAGCGTGCATAGTCGCATTCTTAAGTTGGCTGTTTATAGCCGATTCTACCAAAACGCTATGAACTTGGAACGATGGGGGCATTTGTTATGGTAAAAAGCTAAATCGCTATTTTAAACCACTTGAAAGGCTAGAAGTAGCCCGACACTTCTTTGGTAGTATAACTAGGGTCTTAACATATAAAACGAGGCATTGATAACTTTGTAAGTGTACAGATTGTTTATTAAAAAGGACATTTTATGAACACAATACCATCAGTAGTTCACCCGTCGACGCCATCTTGTTTTTAAGACTCGATAAGTAGATTGGCGAACACAGAGCTTGCGTGTTGCTGACGGATGTCACTATCTCTGTGTTCGTCAATCTACCTACATATCCCAAATTCATTTTACACCCGAATTCTCCTTTAAACGTACTGACAGCAATGAATGCCAATATCATCCCACTGCAGACGCAAATGGGTGTTCTCGTGTGGTGGGGGTTCCCGTTTACGCAGACTGGAACGCCCCCTTCTTATTCTTCGTCGCCTTTCTCGCTGAACTGTATTAAAATGTCAAAGTGTACTACTCCGAAACCATGTAAATAGTGTTGTAAATAAACTTCCAAAGCTTTTCAAATCTTATTTGGAAAATAACTTCACATGGTGTGTCTTTTTTACAATTTATTCGTTACCAGCATTCGTAGTGTTGATCAGCAGTGAAATAGTCTGCTATAAGAAATTGACGTAACTTAGCAACCGAAGACGCTGGGGTTGACAAGTTACCGGACTACTACCCATGCAAGTGAACGGAGCGTTCCACGGCATTGAGAAGACCCGTGTAATAAAAGCCTATAAAATGTCTGTTTATGTCATAGATTTCTCCTCAAATTAGGTCAATAAAGCAATGAGAACAAAAACAAAAAAAACACAAACGCTCGATCAAAGGCCCGACCCGACAATCACAACCCTCTTTGTTTAACATGAATTGCCTAAACAAATGACCACTGTAGCATATTTAACACAATTCAAATTGTGCAGAGAATTATTTCCATTGGTCATTCTCAGTGGCGACTGGCGATTAAACATGTTGGTGGGGCACAGTAATAGACAGGGGGTCTGAGGTTCTTGCAGGTTCTTGCAAGCTTACACTGCATATACTGACCTACTTCATGGCCATTCCACCAGCCATTGCTATTTGACCCATTGTTGTTATTCTGATATTGACACAAATCATGATCACTGTCCTATAGCGTCCATTTTTTGTGAGTCTCAATGTCTACTTCAACTGCAGTTAGAAATATGGGACAGTTGCTTCATTTTGTTTATATGCTACAGGCCGAAAGACTAGTTAATATGTAACTTACTTGCTCCTTTTAAGCATAACATTGCTTGGGGAGTCCAATTCCTCCACTGAAAGGGTGGAAAGTGCTTACAACTCTCTGCTAGTTAGCATTCTATAACACTGTTGTTTTTTATTGGTCGTCATGAAAAAAAATAAAGGGGTTACAACAGCTGCGTTTCCATCTAAAAGGTGATGCAAATCTTTAGAAAGTTCGCAAAAAAGTTATTCGAATTAGGTGCGTTTCCATCAAGTGGTTGGAGCGGAATAGGGTGATGACGTTACACGTTGATGTCGGCAGGGTTGCTATGGCCGGTCGTTATGCGGAAATCGGAAAGACTGTCAGTCCTGTGTGTTCAAAGTTTGCTACGTCACAGCTGATTCGCAAAATCTCCCATTTTGCGAATTTACTCTGTTTCGCATTTCTCAAAAACCACCTCAAGCGAGCGGATCAACTTTTTTGCGAATTAGAGGATTTTGATGCGAATTTTGATGTTTCCATCACCGTTTACTGATTCGATACTTCAAAGTTTGCATTAAATTAGGGGGATGGAAACGCACCTACTGTTGATATTTATCAAATAAAACATAGGGGGTAACACTGTTGTTTTTCTTTGGTCGTCATGAAAAAAAACACAAGGGGTAACACTGTTGTTGTAATCAAATGAAACACAAGGGGTAACACTGTCGTTTTAATCAAATGAAACATAAGGGGTAACACTGTCGTTTTTTATCGGTCGTCATGAAAAAAACATAAGGGGTAACACTGTCGTTTTTATCAAAGGAAACATGAGGGGTGACACTGTCTTTTTTTTTTGGTTGTCATGAAAAAACCATTAGGGGCAACACTGTTGTTTTTTATTGGTCGTCATGAAGAAAAACATAAGGGGTAACACTGTTGTCTTTGTCAAATAAAATATAAGGGGTAACTCTATCGTTTTTTATCAGTCGTCATGAAAAAACATGAGGGGTAAAACTGTTGTTTCTTATTGGTCGTAATGAAAAAAACATAAGGGGTAACACTGTCGTTTTTTATTGGCCGTCATGAAAAAAACATAAGGGAAATAATAGAAATACACACATACATTTTAATGTCATGTATATCCTCTTTATTGATGATTGATTAATGTGTATTTTCATCGCCTCAGTGGTGCAGTGGAGTGTACTCTGCCTAACCCACTGGCGACCGCGGCTCAATTTCTGTGGAAAACACAATATCTTTAATTTGAAATGTAATGCTATCATGTCTATTGCATATATATTGTCATATATAACCACAAACATATTTAAATTATAAATCTCAGTGGGAAGTGGAGAGAGCTGTGAGCTAACCCCCTGGAGACCGGGGTTGAAGTCTGGTTGATGTCCTTTGTTGGAAGACTCTTATCTCTATTTCATGCAAATTATAAAGTCAAGTATAACCATTGTGTTGAGTTTATTTGGTGTATTGATGGTGCATTGATAAGTTCGGAGGTTAATACTCTAAACAGCTCAGGTTCGGATCCCCGCAAAAACTTTGACAGGGGTACCACTGTCGTTTTTTATTGGTCAACATGGAAAAAACATGAGGGGTAACTGTCGTTTTTTATCGGCCGTCATGAAATAAACATAAGGGGTAACACTGTCGATATTCATCAAATAAAACATAGGGGGTAACACTGTTGTTTTTCTTTGGTCTTCATGAAGAAAAACAAAAGGGGTAACACTGTAGTTTTTTATTGGTCGTCATGAAAAAAAAACATAAGGGGTAACACTGTTGTTTTTTATTGGTCATCATTAAAAAAAAACATAAGGTTTAACACTGTTGTTTTTTATTGGTCGTCATGAAAAAAAACATAAGGGGTAACACTGTTGTTTTTTATTGGTCTTCAAGAAAAAAAACATAAGGGGTAACACTGTCGTTTTTTATTGGTCGTCATGAAAAAAAACATAAAAAAAAAAAGAAAAAATTGTCCTTGTCAAATAAGATATAAGGGGTAACACTGTTGTTTTTCATCAGTCATCATGGGAAAATAACATAAGTGGTAACACTGTCGTTTTTATCAAATGAAACGTAAAGGGTAACACTGTCGTTTTTCTTTGGTCGTCATGAAAAAAAACATAAAGGGTAACATGTAGTTTTTTATTGGTCTTGAAAAAAAACATAAGGGGTAACACTGTCGTTTTTCTTTGGTCGTCATTAAAAAACCATAAGGGGTAACACTGTTGTTTTTTATTGGTCGTCATGAAAAAAAACATATAAAAAAAAAAAGAAAAAATTGTCCTTGTCAAATAAGATATAAGGGGTAACACTGTTGTTTTTCATCAGTCATCATGGGAAAATAACATAAGTGGTAACACTGTCGTTTTTATCAAATGAAACGTAAAGGGTAACACTGTCGTCTTTTATCTGTCGTCATGAAGAACCCATAAGGGGTAACACTGTTGAAATGTATAGAATAAAACATAGGGGGTAACACTGTCTTTTTTTATCAAATGAAACATGAGGGGTGACACTGTCGTTTTTCTTTGGTCGTCATGAAAAAAAACATAAGTGGTAACACTGTCGTTTTTTATTGGTCGTCATGAAAAAAAACATAAGGGGTAACATGTAGTTTTTTATTGGTCTTGAAAAAAAACATAAGGGGTAACACTGTCGTTTTTCTTTGGTCGTCATTAAAAAACCATAAGGGGTAACACTGTTGTTTCTTATTGGTCGTAATGAAAAAAACATAAGGGGTAACACTGTCGTTTTTTATTGGCCGTCATGAAAAAAACATAAGGGAAATAATAGAAATACACACATACATTTTAATGTCATGTATATCCTCTTTATTGATGATTGATTAATGTGTATTTTCATCGCCTCAGTGGTGCAGTGGAGTGTACTCTGCCTAACCCACTGGCGACCGCGGCTCAATTTCTGTGGAAAACACAATATCTTTAATTTGAAACGTAATGCAATCATGTCTATTGCATATATAATGTCATATATAACCACAGACATATTTAAATTATAAATCTCAGTGGGAAGTGGAGAGTGCTGGGAGCTAACCCCCTGGAGACCGGGGTTCAAGTCTGGTTGATGTCCTCTATTGGAAGACTCTTATCTCTATTTCATGCGAATTATAAAGTCAAGTATAACCATTGTGTTGAGTTTATTTGGTGTCTTGATGGTGCATTGATAAGTTTGGAGGTTAATACTCTAAACAGCTCAGGTTCGGATCCCCGCAAAAATGTCGCTAGGGGTACTACTGTCGTTTTTTATTGGTCAACATGGAAAAAACATGAGGGGTAACTCGTTTTTTATCGGCCGTCATGAAATAAACATAAGGGGTAACACTGTCGATATTCATCAAATAAAACATAGGGGGTAACACTGTTGTTTTTCTTTGGTCGTCATGAAGAAAAACAAAAGGGGTAACACTTTAGTTTTTTATTGGTCGTCATGAAAAAAAAACATAAGGTTTAACACTGTTGTTTTTTATTGGTCTTCAAGAAAAAAACATAAGGGGGAACACTGTTGTTTTTTTATTGGTCGTCCTGATAAAAAACATAAGGGGTAACACTGTTGTTTTTTATTGGTCGTCATGAAAAAAACATAAGGGGTAACACTGTCGTTTTTTATTGGCCGTCATGAAAAAAAACATAAGGGAAATAATAGAAATACACACATACATTTTAATGTCATGTATATCCTCTTTATTGATGATTGATTAATGTGTATTTTTATCGCCTCAGTGGTGCAGTGGAGTGTACTCTGCCTAACCCACTGGCGACCGCGGCTCAATTTCTGTGGAAAACACAATATCTTTAATTTGAAACGTAATGCTATCATGTCTATTGCATATATATTGTCATATATAACCACAGACATATTTAAATTATAAATCTCAGTGGGAAGTGGAGAGAGCTGTGAGCTAACCCCCTGGAGACCGGGGTTCAAGTCTGGTTGATGTCCTCTGATGGAAGACTCTTATCTGTATTTCATGCGAATTATAAAGTCAAGTATAACCATTGTGTTGAGTTTATTTGGTGTCATGATGGTGCATTGATAAGTTCGGAGGTTAATACTCTAAACAGCTGAGGTTCGGATCCCCGCAAAAATGTCGACTGGGGTACCAATGTCGTTTTTTATTGGTCAACATGGAAAAAACATGAGGGGTAACTGTCGTTTTTTATCGGCCGTCATGAAATAAACATAAGGGGTAACACTGTCAATATTCATCAAATAAAACATAGGGGGTAACACTGTTTTTTTTCTTTGGTCGTCATGAAGAAAAACAAAAGGGGTAACACTTTAGTTTTTTATTGGTCGTCATGAAAAAAAAACATAAGGTTTAACACTGTTGTTTTTTATTGGTCTTCAAGAAAAAATAAGGGGTAACACTGTCGTTTTTATCAAATGAAACGTAAAGGGTAACACTCTCATTTTTTATCTGTTGTCATGAAAAACCCATAAGGGGTAACACTGTCGAAATGTATCGAATAAAACATAGGGGGTAACACTGTTGTTTTTATCACATGAAACATGAGGGGTGAAACTGTCGTTTTTCTTTGGTCATCATGAAAAAAACAAAAGGGGTAACACTGTCGTTTTTTATTGCTCGTCATGAAAAAAAACATAAAAAAAAAATAAGATATAAGGGGTAACACTGTTGTTTTTCATCAGTCATCATGGGAAAATAACATAAGTGGTAACACTGTCGTTTTTATCAAATGAAACGTAAAGGGTAACACTGTCGTTTTTTATCTGTCGTCATGAAGAACCCATAAGGGGTAACACTGTCGAAATGTATCGAATAAAACATAGGGGGTAACAATGTCGTTTTTTATCAAATGAAACATGAGGGGTGACACTGTCGTTTTTCTTTGGTCGTCATGAAAAAAAACATAAGTGGTAACACTGTCGTTTTTTATTGGTCGTCATGAAAAAAAACATAAGGGGTAACACTGTAGTTTTTTATTGGTCGTCATGAAAAAAAACATAAGGGGTAACACTGTTGTTTTTTATTGGTCGTCATAAAAAAAAAACATAAGGGGTAACACTGTTGTTTTTTTAATGGTCATCGTGATAAAAAACATAAGGGGTAACACTGTCGTTTTTTATTGGTCGTCATGAAAAAAAACAAAAGGGAAATAATAGAAATACACACATACATTTTAATGTCATGTATATCCTCTATATTGATGATTGATTATTGTGTATTTTCATCGCCTCAGTGGTGCAGTGGAGTGCACTCTGCCTAACCCACTGGAGACCGTGGCTCAATTTCTGAGGAAAATAAGATATCTTTAATTTTAAACGTAATGCTATCATGTCTATTGCACTGCCATATATAATCTCAGACATAATAAAACTAAAAATCTCATTGGGAAGTGGAGAGAGCTGTGACCTAACCCGCTGGAGACTGGGGTTCAAGTCTGGTTGATGTCCTTTGTTGGAAGACTCTTATCTCTATTTCATGCGAATTATAAAGTCAAGTATAACCATTGTGATGACTTTATTCGGTGTCTTGATGGTGCATTGATAAGTTCGGAGGTTAACACGCTACACAGCTCAGGTTCGGATCCCCGCAAAAACGTTGACAGGGGTACCTGTTGTTTTTTATTGGTCAACATGGAAAAAACATGAGGGGTAACTGTTGTTTTTTTATCTGCCGTCATGAAATGAACATAAGGGGTAACACTGTTGATATTTGTCAAATAAAACATGGGGGTAACACTGTTGTTTTTCTTTGGTCATCATGAAAAAAAACACAAGGGGTAACACTGTCGTTTTTATCAAATGAAACATGAGGGGTAACACTGTCGATATTTATCCATTAAAACATAGGGGGTAACATTGTCGTTTTTATCAAATGAAACATGAGGGGTGACACTGTCGTTTTTTATTGGTCGTCATGAAAAAAAACATAAGGAGTAACACTGTAATTTTTTATTGGTCGTCATGAAAAACAACATAAGGGGTCACACTGTCGATATTTATTAATCAGTACATAGGGGGTAACACTGTCGTTTTTATGAAATGAAACATGAGGGGTGCCACTGTCGTTTTTCTTTGGTCGTCATGAAAAAAAACATAGGGGGTAACACTGTTGTTTTTTTATTGGTCGTTGTGATAAAAAACATATGGGGTAACACTGTTGTTTTTTATTGGTCGTCATGAAAAAAAAAATATGCGGTAACACTGTTGTTTTTTATTGGTCGTCATAAAAAAAAACAAAAGGGGTAACACTGTTGTCTTTGTCAAATAAAATATAAGGGGTAACACTGTCGTATTTTATTGGTCGTCATGAAAAAAAGCTTATTTGAAAAGAAAAAACATTGTCCTGGTCAAAAAATATATAAGGGGTAACACTGTTGTTTTTATCAAAAGATACGTAAAGGGTAACACTGTCGTTCTTTATCTGTGGTCATGAAAAACCCTTTAGGGGTAACACTGTCGAAATGTATCGAATAAAACATAGGGGGTAACACTGTCGTTTTTATCAAATGAAACATGGGGGGTGACACTGTTGTTTTTTATTGGTCTAAATGAAAAAAATATAAGGGGTAACACTGTTGTTTTTTATTGGTCGTCATGAAAAAAAACATAAGGGGTAACATTTTCGTTTTTATTGGTCGTCATGAAAAAAAACAGAAGGGGTAACACTGTCATTTTTTATTGGTCGTCATGAAAAACAATATAAGGGGTAACACTGTTGTTTTCCATCAGTCATAATGGGAAAATAACATAAGGGGTAACACTGTCGTTTTTATGAAAAGATACGTAAAGGGTAACACTGTCGTTCTTTATCTGTCGTCATGAAAAACCCATAAGGGGTAACACTGTCGAAATGTATCGAATAAAACATAGGGGGTAACACTGTCGTTTTTATCAAATGAAACATGAGAGGTGACACTGTTGTTTTTTATTGGTCTAAATGTAAAAAAACATAAAGGGTAACAGTGTCGTTTTTTATTGGACGTCATGAAAAAAACCATAAGGGGTACACTGTTGTTTTTTATTGGTCGTCATGAAAAAAAAACATAAGGGGTAACACTTGTTTTTTATTGGTCGTCATAAAAAAACACAAGGGGTAACACTGTTGTTTTTTATTGGTCGTCATGAAAAAAAACATAAGGGGTAACACTTGTTTTTTATTGGTAGTCATGAAAAAAAACATAAGGGGTAACACTGTCTTTTTTATCAAATGAAACCTAAAGGGTAACACTGTACAGAATAGAATAGAATAGAAAATCACACGCGCACACGCACACACGCGCACACGCACACACACACACACACACACACACACACACACTGGCCATTCTGACCTGGGACATTTAGAATTGTCGGTCCTCCTCATTTTTTACCGGTCATTGACCGGTAATAACCGAAAAGGGAAACTCTGCTATAAACCGGCCTAACTTTCACCGTCAACACCGAACCCCTTCTCCTTCGCACAGCTGTCAACATCCGAAACATACGCTAGTTAGGTTTTCTCAAACAGCAGTTTACAGCAGTTTTCTCAAAAAATACGGGTAGCATAGAACTAACGTTAGCCCAGTGGGGGCTCCATGATTGCTAAATCTAATGAGAGAGGTAAAATTGCCATTAAGGAAGGAAAGCATATATGCCTTGCGACTGTGCTTCGCAGTATGCCTTGCGAAACCCAGTATGCCTTTCGAAACACCTCGTGATTGGTTGATGAAACGCTACCAGGAACGCCTAAAGGGCGTTCTTGTGTCATGACGGAAACGCCCAAGCCTGCAGCTGGACCCTTCTCACGAATGCGGAGACTTGTTACAGTTACAAGTCCGGATAACTTACCAGACTGCAGTGTCTGTGTGTGCGCGTGTGTGTGTGTGTGTGTGTGTGTGTGTGTGTGTGTGTGTGTGTGTGTGTGTGTGTGTGTGTGTGTGTGTGTGTGTGTGTGTGTGTGTGTGTGTGTGTGTGTGTGTGTGTGTGTGTGTGCATGCAAATGTGTGAGTGCGTGTGTGTGCTTACAATGTGAGCTAAGTGCGTTTAACCACTCCAACCGAACGAGTGCAACGCTTTAAAATGAAAAATTAATAAGAAATATTCATAAGGGAAACATAGATCAGCCCTGGGGGGGCTTTGGGGGTCTATGAACACAGTGGTTAAGTACACACACAGACACACACACACAGAAAAAAAAAAACAGGATCCCATGTCGCTCTATATTTAGACCCTAATATTCCCGACACACAATAAAGAGCCTGCACTTCAATTTGCATCCGTGCATCCACACACTTAGTGCTTAGTGTATCCCCCCCACAGCCCCCATACCATATCTCTCTAACACACACACACACACACACACACACACACACACACACACACACACACCCCCACACACACACACACACACACACACACACACACACACACACACACACACACACACACACACACACACACACACACACACCTCTTCAACAACACATCCGCAAATAAAGAACTGTTCATTTTGGGGCTAACGGGAGAGCTCATTACATGGCTGGGTAACTGCACCCCCCCCCCCCCCCCCCCCCCCCCCACCCTCCCCCCCCCCACACCCTCCCCCGTCCATGGTGGGTGAAGGGATGCTGCTTCTCGTCACCTCTACCAAGGGAGTGTGCCACGCGGCCTGGGGGTGCTTCCCCTCTCCAGCGTGGAGCTGGCCCCAGCGGCCACACACTACTGTACTGTACTGTACTCCTGGAGGAGAGATGTATGGCACGCTATTATGGACTGTTGACACCGTTTAGGAAATCAATTTCGACTATGAAAATTCCTGGGGGGATTAAGGCAAAAATCGAATGAAGGTTGTTCCGTTATAAAATACTCTTTGTTTTTGGTATCCATCTCTGAAGGACCTGGCAAGGGGACTCACGATCACCTAAAAAAAGATTGAGTTACCTACCTACGTGGAAGGCACTCACGCACACACACACACACACACACACACACTCACGCATGCATCACGCACAAACACAAACATAAACACACACACACACACACACACACACACACGTGTTTGACCTGGCCCTCACCTGGTAAGGATTCCCAGGTGAGGAGTGAGTGCGATGGTGTTATCACTGGGGTGCTCCATTTCGTTCTTTTAACCAATCCCAGGGGGTCGTGTGTCCGAACCCCAGTAAGCCTGTAGAGCGGCAGGGTCCCAGCCGGGCGGACTGGGGGCCCACCCCCTCCAGGAGGGAGGGCCACTGACAGGACGGACCGAGGCCCCTTTGTTGGCCTGATGACTGGGGGGCACAACGGGGATGTTGGATCCTCCTTCCAGTGTTTTCCAAAAAAGTGTTTGCTGGTTTCCTACAATATTACATCTGCCTTCCCGCCCCGAGGCTTCTGCCACCTCCGTCTGTCTCTCCCCCAAAATACACACCGGAGATGTCAGGCCACTGTCACGATGATCACATGAGATGTGTCAATTCAACACAGGCCGCGGGCTACATGAGGGACAGAGGACAGTGTGTGTGTGTGTGTGTGTGTGTGTGTGTGTGTGTGTGTGTGTGTGTGTGTGTGTGTGTGTGTGTGTGTGTGTGTGTGTGTGTGTGTGTGTGTGTGTGTGTGTGTTTGTGCTTACATGCGTGAGGCAATTCTGAGGATATCTATTTCCAAAGTACAAAACATAAACTAATATTGCTGCTACCATTTGCATTGGAGTGAAAATAATATATTATCTTCATATATATATATATATATAATATGGAATTTATATAGTGATTTTCAAGGTACCCAAAGGGCTTTACATAGTGTGCATGTGTGTGCGTGTGCGTGTGCGTGTGCGTGTGTGTGTGTGTGTGTGTGGGGGGGGGGTTATGACACCTCATCCACTACTATATCTCAAAGGCCAAAGCGAAGGTGAGCATGTGAGATTCAGGCTTGCCTGGCACAGCTAGCGGGAGAGAGCATTCATCTGAAATACACTGGATCACACACGAACTGGGACGCTGGTGAAAACGGGCTAAGCCTCGCCTAAGTCTTGTGGCGGAAAAGACGAGGCCATGGCGTGCATGGAAAGTGATTATTTGATTTTGGCAAAGCACAAGAGCAAAAGCACTCCCTATTGTTTGGAAATAAATGATCACCGCCGAACCTCCGAGGCGCTCATCACCCGGAGGCCCTGGTGTTCATTGGGATTAACATTGAACTGTCGTCACACACGTGAAGCGATCGACTGGTGTGACGTATCTCACACGCTGCCAACCCACTCAATTCTTACTCAGCCCATACAAGCTAAAGACGAGGCAGCTAATGGGAAAGGGAGACACGGAAAACATCTGCTGAAGGATGCTGAGTTCATTTGAAGGACAACACCACTCAGAGTGTATTTGTATTTGAGTTGTTCTTAATGAAGCCAGGAGAGACGTTACAATGGTTTAATCGCCCAGAAAGGTGGACTAATGAATTTGGTTTTTAACTGCGGTGAAGTTGGTTTTACAACTGATGTTTCAACGGTAGAAGGCCATTGTTTTTAAACGGCTTGATTGATCCAATTACACCCTAGATATTCATGTAGTAAAAATGATTATAAGAATCAGCGTAATATGATTGCATATCCATGGCCTCAATATTAAACTCCTTTCATTCTCTCCTAGGGCGAGGGAGCGTGAACAAATAACAAGCACAAAATAAAAAGAAATAAAACAAGCATATAAAAATCCACCCAAGAGTAAATATAAACACTTTCACTGCCTTTGTAATAGTTCCTCTTGGGTTATACTTTGTTGTCTTTTATTCAGGGGTGAAATAAAAAGACTGGGGACTATGCTGTCTATCGCCACAATTGACAATACTTCAATGATATGGTGATAAACCTGTCTGCATGAAGGTATTCAACCTTTTCTTCTTTAGCCCCTTCTCCCAGCTTCAGCACCAACCACCACTGAATACGAACATAACAATGGTCCAACTCATTATCTTTCTCTCTCTCGTTCTCATGCGTGAGCGTTTGCGGAGGTTGTGGGGAGTGTGTCAGAGATCGACTCTGTTTTTTCTCTCCAAGTTTGTTTTTTATTTAACTTATTTTTGACCAGTGTTTTTCCCTTTTTATTTTGTATCATTGCCACAAGCACTGTTGAGAACTGTTGAGAGGTTTTTAAAACAAAAAGAGGGCAGCAACAGTACGTAAGCTGGTTGTTTGTCGTGCCAAAAAATGAGGTTGGCGTTGAGGTGGCTGTCGGTGTGGCTGTTCTGGTGGAGGAGTGTGGGTTAGTGGCTGGCGATGTACTGGGGGACCATAGCGATGTACTGGGGTACCATAGCGATGTACTGGGGTACCATAGCGATGTACTGGGGTACCATAGCGATGTACTGGGGTACCATAGCGATGTACTGGGGCACCATAGCGATGTACTGGGGTACCATAGCGATGAGCTGGGGTACCATAGCGATGTACTGGGGTACCATAGCGATGTACTGGGGCACCATAGCGATAAAGCAGGGTCCAGAAATGAATAGTGCGTGAATACTCTTGTCGAATGAGTCATCGCTCTGAGACAAAAACATACTGCAGTTTTTCCATTTAATAATCTCACTAAGACGGTTATTCTGTCCAATGGGCCTCATTTAATCAAAGAGGATGTTTCAGTAAGAGAATTGTCCCGTCATGGGCAGCTTGTCAGTTCTAAAAATTATGCAGTCGAGATGCAAATCGGCTAAACCGAAACAGGGAGTCTCATTCAGGAGTGTACACGATATCAAACACACAAGGGGATGATTTGAGTTTGGCTACGAGGTTTGAAGTCGATGGTGGTGAACACACTATTAACGCGACGACAGAACCAATGAGATGCCATGGAGGTGGGCAGACGGGGGCACTATGTGTGCAGCTGTCTGGTTAAAGAGTGTACGGACGGCCAGAGCCCCCGCAGGCTCAACCTCTCCCAGTAGCGGCAGGGGGGCGGGGGGGAGGCAGGGGGGAGTCGGCGGTCTGGAGACGGAGCAGCAGGCTGAGGTGGCTGAGACAAATAAATCCAGCAGCAATAGACCAATTTCAATGGAAATCCCGACTGTATCAAATAGTGCCGATCCCCGGGCAAGAGCCAGGCAAGCAAACTCAAGATCCTCAAATCCCTGCAGATAAAAATGGAAGTGGACATGACAGGGAATTTGGTTCATGAAGATCAAATAATGTTTCGGGAGGATGGGTTGCTTTTTAAAGTTCAACCTACTAAGAGAAGTTCGAAACTACCAAAAATGAAAAAGTATATGACCGGGTGGAGAGCCAATACCTCTAGAAAGTCTAAGAGGCTTTCGGTTTCTGGTCCTGGTCTCGTTGCCATGATCAGGTTGCTCTATAGCAAAGTTGAAAGTGTATGGAAAGTCAACAGTGGCTTAAGTGATCCTTTTAACATGGTTATGAGTATTGACAGGGCTGTAACGTATCTGGGACGCTGTTTGGGTCGCTCTTTTATGTCTCTGTTTATGTAGATGATGTTACTGTAGCTAATGGAAAGGTCGAGAAGTCGAATAGTTGATGCACACTGTGGAGCTTAATGGGAAAATCTCACCCTCAAAGGTAAATTGGCTAGGCTACCTAGGAGTTAACCACTAACCTAAGTTAGTGGTTAACAATAACTGGGAAGTAGTGTTTGAAAGAATGCAAGGCACTTTTAAGAAATGGAGATGGCTTTACCCTGTATGTCTTATATGGGGCACAGAATTATTGCAAATAATTGTGTATACTGTATATTATGGCATCAACCTATCCTTTTAGACCCCCCCATTGGGTCTTTTAGTAAGGATCCAGGCATTATTCTAGATTTATTTTGGGATAAGTTACACTTGGATACCATATTATGTTTTATATTTATCTAAAGAAGAGGGAGGCCAGGGTTTAGTTCACCTTGAAAGTAGAAAGGGAGCTTTTAGATTGGAGTTTTTACAAAGTCTTCCGTAAGGACCACCAGTTTTACCATGGAGGCCAGTTGCAGAAACGTTTGAGGTCAAATTGGGAATTCAAACTTCGATATTTTGTAATCTTGGCTCATCTTTTTTAATCTTCAATGTCTGCCAGCTTTTTGTGCAAGGGGTGTTAAAATGTGGAATATGATGGATAGAACTGGTTTGGACTCCAAACATCCACCTCACCAGCCTTCAAGGGATCTGGTCCTAAAGGGAGCACAGCTGGACATTCCCTGGCAAACTGGAACTTATACAGATGTGGTGTGGTGACACCCCATACCGATCCAGTCTGTTCGCCTTGTTTCTTACAAGCTTTAGGAATACCTTATCAGAGAAGAGGAACAGAAAACAACCTAAGGACTGGTGTTATGGACTGATGGCACCAGATCCGAATGATAATTTCCTAGGTTAGCCTTTAAGGCCAAACTAACAGCCTCTGAGGTGCTGAGCCCTCTTCTGGATCTGGGGATTATCGAGAGGATGGCACTGGACTGTGTTAATGGGAAAATTCTTTATAATTCTTTAATTCTTTATGATAAAGCTGTTAACAAAGGAATAGTGACTATGAAGGATACATTGAGAGAACATCTGAGAGTCGAAATTACAGACCCAACATGCTTGGATCGTGTTGTACAAGCAACTGTTGACTAAAAACATTGGTGATCTTCATTGACAAGTTCTAAATGGGATAATTGCAGTGAATGCTTTTCACAATGAATGATCTATTTTAAATACTGCAGTTTAGATAAATGCCCATTAAGGTAATTTCACTCTTTGAATATTATTGTAGATTGACCCCATTATTAGCACTGCTTGGTAATTTGCCTTCCTTTGGACAGAAATTCAGTGAGCCTTTTTTATTTTTGACAAACAATAAAACGGGGTGTTTGATAATTGTTTTGTTTGGGCAAGCAAAACTAGCGATCTACTAAGAAGGAAGCAGAAAAATTGAAAGTGGTCAAAAGGGTATGTTGCAACCACCAAGTGTTTTGTTAAATCAAGGATTTTACTAGAATTTAATTATTATAAAAATATGAAGGATCTGGATTATTTTCTAAACATGGGTTGTTGATGCTGTTTTGTACCGTTTTGTTTATATACATTTTACATTTTATAGGATTATACATATATAGTAAAAGGTTCATTAGCTAAAAGGAAGAGATTCATATAAATTAGAAAACGTTGCAATAAAGTCATCAAATCAAATCTCTCTTTCTCTTTCATTTTGATCACAGGGAAATTATAATCCATGTCTGAGTAATTATACGGTTGATGCAATAATCACCTACATGGATACTTACTGAGAAATAACTTATTCAATTCAGTTCTCTCCTTCGTCATAACTAATTGGCCTGGCATCAAACAAGTTCATCAGATTATTCATGAAAAACAGTCATGCCCTTTGTTAATCAAACGGTTTTTTTGAAGCTGTTCAAAAGTCCCATCAAGATTTCATCATGCAAAATTGCATAAAAGCAGTGTGTTTTGGTCTGCGCACAAATTAACTGCTAATGCTGACTTCTATGCCCTTCATCCTGGCTCCCCTCCTGCTGCTTGCATTGGTAACCAATGCAGAATGACCACAGTACGCCTGAGCCATGTGCGCCCATCAGATGAATCAGAATTCATTATCTAAGCTTAGGATTTGTCCTATTGACGTTCATCTATTTGTCCGCTCTTAACCCTGTCACTCGGAGCACAAAGGCGGTCGGGTTCCAGGATTGATTTTCTGCGATTTACTTTGCTTTTAGTTTGTTTGATATCTATTGATTTGTTGACCGGCTGATAGGTTATTGACCACACAATGGCCCGCCTTTTTAGTGTCAAACAGCGCCGTCCACTGGAACTGCTTCAATTTGAATGTCTTTATTTGAACAGGGACAATGTACAAAGAAAGTTCAATAAAACAAGGAGAGATGTCATGAACCATGTTTTAACAAAAAGCTATTTTCCGCCTATAGCTCCTGGCCAAGTAAGTAAAATAATGATGATTTCTTCCAGTCGAGTGAGAGTATTTTCTTCTGCAATGAAACAGGAATGTCAATATTGGAGCAAAATGTGTGAATGTTCTGTCTGTAAATTATCATATACTTCAAATAAATAGATACTTGAAGAACAATTTTTGCAATTTGTTTTACTGATGCAACATTTGATTCTTTCATAAGTAATAAGGATATCAAGTGATAATTATTGTTCGCTATCACTGCAAAAATACAAATCTTCATACAAACATGAAATTCACCACATACCCGAAGATATGGTGCTACTAATGCTGGTAAAAAAATAGGTTTTAAGGGAAAGTGATCAGACTGAAAGAATCCTACAGATGGATTCTGTGATAACAAGCAACAGCGTGGGCTCTCAAGGTGGGACTCTGGGACTCACTTCAATGTCGTCTTGGGCACCGACAGAAAGAAACACAGAAGGTAATTATCTATTCACCAATCGTTAGACAGATGCCACATGCAGGAGAAAAGGAGCCGTTTTTGGCTCGTTCATTAAGGATGTGTGCGAGAAAAACATCTAATTATGCCAAGAACACAACCAACGATTTTTGGCCAAGTCACAAACATCTCTGTTTCATAAGTCGGTTCACCAGGGTCCACCATGAGCTATGGTCAGTGACAGTGCAAGTGGTCATAGCCACGGACTCAAGCGTGTCAAGTGTGCTTTTACAGCCTCTTACATTTCCTGCCCATAAAACCCGACGCTCTTTGGCCAGTTTAGCCAAGTGTTTATTTCCTGCGGTGTGGGAGGAAACTCTGGTCCCTAGGGGGGAAACCCAGGAAAATACTGGGCACACTACGCAACCTCCACACAACCAGGCTCCCTCGAGTTGGACTGGGCTCTGCTGCCTACCTCCCACTCCCACTGCCCTTTCAACAGATTGTTCCCTGTGTGTGATTGCAGACTTTTGACCGGTGTTGCTATGTGGCGTAGACCCTCATGTTGCAGATCCTTCACAAAGGAAGTCCTTTTAACAATTCCTATGCCAGCTTTTAATTTGACGCTACCATATGCGTGATATTGCTTCCCTTGTGCGGGTTTCCATTCAGAAAACAAAACAAATCAGATATCTGATTTACACCCACACACACACACAGACACACACAGGCATACTGGAACACACACACAAAGGCATTCTGGGACACAAACACACACACACACAAAGGCATACAGGAACACACACACACAGGCATACAGGAACACACACACACACAGGCATACAGGAACACACACACACAGGCATACAGGAACACACACACAGGCATACAGGAACACACACAGGTATACAGCCACACAAACAGGCACAGGCACGTATACATACACACATCCATGCACACACACACTCAAGATGCACTAAAGCCTATCCTTCACTTCATGCCTTGTTCTATGAAAGATAAATCCTTGTTTGTTTGAAATTTGAAATTGAGAAATTGTGATTTCATTCAGATAGACAACCACATTTACACACAGCGGCCTGCACATGTACACACACACACAGTGGCACGCACATGTACACACACACACACACAGCGGCACGCACGTGTACACACACACACAGCGGCATGCACATGTACACACACACACAGATACTCTTCCTCACCTCATATTATTCAAATGCATGCACACACACACACACACACACACACACACACACACACACACACACACACACACACACACACACACACACACACACACACACACACACACACACACACACACACACACACACACACACACACACACAAGCCCAGACTCCTGGCAGATGGATGAAGTAGCAGTGCTGTGAGGCAGGAAAATGATGCCTGGTGTGGACAGCTGTACCCAGGACCCTCTATTCAGGAATCAGGATGCACCCGCTCACACACACACACACACACACACACACACACACACACACACACACACACACACACACACACACAGCCAGAGTTGTCAAAACGAGACAGCCCCGGGATGTCTCTACTCTGCGGCCGCTGCAGTACCGCGCAGGGCATATCCTCGGCGGCTCCAGATGCTATATGCTCTGTATGGGGAAATCCACAACTAGGGGTGGCGTTATCGGGAAGAAAACAGGTTTTTACCGGTACTCTGCAAAGTACGACAGCCAATTGCCAATTATTCATATACACAGGGGTGGATGGACCTGAAAGAAAAATCGGTTTAACTCTTTGCTATTTGTTGTATTGCGGAAACACAAATAGTCTAATTCGAGAAATTTGGTCTGACTAATGCATGAAACACAATGAGGGAACATTGTCCCCATGGAATGCAGACGTGACCTTGTTACTCCAGTATAATAGAGAACAGAGATAGAGAACCTTAGCAGCAACCTGGCAACAGAAATGCTTTCTAAACGTAGTTTAGAGTCCTGTCAGCCAGACTACTTGATAGATGACGTGAGATTTCCCAAACTGGATAAATACCACATATCTCCACAAAAGTGCTTGGTTGGCTCAATCTTGTTGATGGATATTCTAAGATGTCTAAAATATTCCATGGCATTCGTTTCAATCATATTTAGCAACTGCGTCTGCGCATTTCACATGCATTTGTAAGTTAGTACCACTGTGTCATTGGACCAGAAAATGTAAGGATGCCAATGCCAGAGTAGTAACATAACGTCTGAAGGGGACAAACTATCATGATTGCGAATGTATATCGAAGTGGAGTTCATATCTCAGATTTAGATAAGAAGTAGGAAGTAGAAAAGTAGAAAAAACGACCATCCGGAAGTATACGCGTTGTCTTTTGAGGCAGATGTGAAGTAGCCAGTGATGAGGTATTTCTCGGTGCTGTTGTTTCTGTATACGTCTTGTTTGTGCTCCATACACAGAACAAGTCATTTTGCAGTCATATTTAGGGATCATGCATGGATTTTCAAGCAGGGCATAGTCGGCAAGACGTATTACACTTTATTGCACAAAAAGAGGCTCTATAAGCCATATCTATTTTCAGGGTTTGGATATAAGAGTTATATAATATATACTTTTTTTGGTACATGCTCCCAAAGGTTAGTCCAATCCATCCTTCCAAATGTTTGTTACTCAGCCAACAAATCTACAAATCTTTCCGAACTACCGAGAAGATATCGGCATTTTAGCCTTGCGTAAAAGATGGGTTTAAGTTTTCAACATGAAAAATTTACTCAAGTCAAAAGTAGTGTTTAGTTTGGAGCCTATTGATGTCTCCTCTTTCCACTGACTTCCCTTTTCCCCCGTCTGACCACAACCAGAGCTCCATGTTTCTGCTCCTGTGCTGCAGTAGCATCTACTAGCATCCTTGCCTTAGACTGCTATAATAATTCATTTATTTTGTATAGCGCTTGACCCAAAGACATGAAAAGGGTGGAGGCAATCAGGGGGACAAGCGAAAGACAGCACAACAGAGAACAGAAGCAGGGTGGACTGTGAAATAGATAGTACTGGCACAGACAAAAATAAAAAGACAAAACAGGTACAGTAACAGTCAAATGGTGGCAAGGATGGACTGAAGATATTGCTA
Organism: Gadus morhua; assembly: GCF_902167405.1. Lineage (NCBI taxonomy): Eukaryota > Metazoa > Chordata > Actinopteri > Gadiformes > Gadidae > Gadus > Gadus morhua. Next base: position 1,076,595 of record NC_044056.1, on the reverse strand, counting down.
TGTATAGAAATACAGTGGGTGAGCCAAAGCCGTCATAGCACACAAACACAAGCGAACATCTTCGCCTCTCCCTTCATACAACCTAGCATCATAAATATGTAGAAACATCCTGAAATTGGCATTATTTTGCAGTTCATATCACATAACCCAAAATCGATTTCAACAAGAGGGAAGGCTGAGCTGGTGAACAGTAAGAGAGAGGGCTCAACTTTGCATTCTATTCCAGAAATGAAACACTTTACTGCTGGATCTATAGTGGATAGACTTTGAGCCTTTCATTTGACTTACAAAGGAACCTGTAGGTCACATGGGTGTGGATGTGTGTGTGTGTGTGTGTGTGTGTGTGTGTGTGTGTGTGTATGTGTGTGTGTGTGTGTGTGTGTGTTTTGTATTTATTTATATATTTTTTTATTTTCTGTTAGATTACTCAATAAGAACAAAAAGACAATCAATCGATATGATTCTATAAGTGTCTTTCTTGCTGTTTCTTGCTATAATATGAAGAAAACTACCTATACTCCCTATTCAGTACAAATTAGCCCGATTGAGCGAAATGAGCCCCAAATTATTCTAAATTCTCTAATCGCGTTAATCGTCATAAAAAGCCGACACAAATGAAGTCATCGGGGGTTTAGACCATCAGCACCCCTTTTGTTTCTCCAGGCCGGTCCGTTGTGTCGGCCCGGTCTCATCATGGGCCGTTCACTGCCCTCCTCCCACAGCCCTGAGCCAAACGGCGTGCTAGTAGCTAGATGTACAGGCCCACATGAGGAACTGCCACGCACACAGTGCAAGACGCACCGAGACACACACCCAGGGAAGGATCCAGGGCACTTCAGCGAATGAGTGAGAGTTACTATGAGTTATGGTGAATATAGGTGTATATATATGTATATATATATATATATATATACATATACACATATAGTGTTTGTGTATATGTGTGTGTGTGTGTGTGTGTGTGTGTGTGTGTGTGTGTTTGTTTGACTGCGTTTGTGTCTGTATGTGTGCGTATGTGTGCTTACGTGGATCCTAGAATGAATCCCCGGGGGACGTTAAGGGGACGCTCTTCCCTTGTCGAGGGATGTTCTCCCAGATGAACGCCGAACCCCTTCGGCTGGCTCCAGCATCTGCACGCGCTTCTGCGGGTCGGCTGGGATTAGATTGTAGTGGATCGTTTCAAAAGACGGGTCCCCTGTGGCAGACGGTGGCGACGGAGGAGGAGGAGGAGGAGGAGGAGGAGGAGGAGGAGGAGGAGGAGGGGAGGAGGGGAGGAAGAGGAGGAGGGGAGGGGAGGAAGAGGAGGAGGGGGGGAGGAAGAGGAAGAAGAGGGGAGGAAGAGGAGGAGGAGGAGGGGAGGAAGAGGAGGAGGAGGGGAGGAAGAGGAGGGGGAGGGGAGGAAGAGGAGGAGGGGAGGAAGAGGAGGAGGAGGAGGGGAGGAGGAGGAGGGGGGGAGGAAGAGGAGGAGGGGAGGAAGAGGAGGAGGAGGAGGGGAGGAGGAGGAGGAGGAGGGGAGGAAGAGGTGGGGGAAGAGGAGGAAGAGGATGGGGGGAGGAGGAGGAAGAGGGGAGGAAGACGAAGAGGAGGAGGAGGAGGAAGAGTAGGAGGAGGGGGAGGAGGTGAGGTGATGCAGATGGAGTGAGTGCTGAAGCTGCAGGCCCAGGTGATGGGAGCAGAGCGAGAGACCGAGTGGTAGAGTTATGCCTGCACGGACCCAGAGAGACAGGAGGGGGAGGGGGAGGGGGGGGGGGGGTGGGAGGGAGGGGAAATGGGCAGGAGAGAGAGCGAGGGAGGCAGGGGTAGAGAACGTGAATGGGGGGAGGTGAGGGAGGGGGGGAGGGGGGGACAGAGGACCTGAGGGAGGGGAGGGGAGAGGGAGGTGGGAACGAGGGGAGCTACAAGAAAATGTACAACGTTGGTTCGAAGCGGGTCTAAATATAGCATCTTAGTGATAAAAACCTGAGTGTTATATAGTGTTTGTGTATAGTGTGTGCGTGTGCGTGTGTGCGTGTGTGTGTGTGTGTGTACGTGTATGTGTGCGTGTATGTGTGCGTGTATGTGTGTGTTTAAGTGTGTCATCTCATCACATCAGATCTATAGTTTGAATCCCTCGGGATAAAACCAAAGAGAACAAGTTATTGCATTTACTCCAGGCCTCTGTTATTAACCATTAATAATGCATGATTTTATTGCTAATATCTGGTCTAGCGTACAGAAAAGTATATGTGTAGTGTCTAGTATAGTAGTGTATGATATAGTTTAGATGTAGTAATGTGTAGTAGAGTTGTAGGATATAGTATAGCCTTATATATATTGTAAAGTATAGACCTGGTATAAAGTAGTCGAGCATATAGCAGACCTGTGATAGAGTACAGCGGCGCTCTGATATATAGTATGGTAGACGAAGTGTAGATGCATCCAAGGGTGGTATAAATGAATGGCGGCGTGGTATAAACCCATTAATGCCGTGTTTATTTCCCTCCCCTCTGTGGTTCCATTTCCTTGGATCTGCTAGGCTGTTCCCCTCTGCATGTTTGGTTTGCTCTCGTGTTTTATGTCTGTGATTCATCTCAGTGCGCTCCTGATGTGGCGAGGCCCGGTCTCATGTATTCAGTGTCTGATGTTGATTACACTCTCTCTCTCTCTCTCTCTCTCTCTCTCTCTCTCTCTCTCTCTCTCTCTCTCTCTCTCTCTCTCTCTCTCTCTCTCTCCTCTCTCTCTCTCTCTCTCTCTCTCTCTCTCTCTCTCTCTCTCTCTCTCTCTCTCTCTCTCTCTCTCTCTCTCTCTCTCTCTCTCTCTCTCTCTCTCTCTCTCTCTCTCTCTCTCTCTCTCTCTCTCGGCAGGGGTTTGCTGTGTCTTAATGTAACTAAACTAAAAAGCAAAAGTTAAATCGAGAATCGATCAATGTCCGAGTTATTAATTCCCAATCTGTCATTGCAGGCCCCTCCCCTTCCTCTCTCAACCTACTAAAATAAACAGTAGTACAAGTGAGCGCCAATGCAAAGCATATATACAAATACTTGTCTCCGTTGTTTTCATTACGACTCGTGATTCCCTTCACCTCCAGGACTAGGCTCTCCCTGTCAACGGAGAAAGAGATGAGGTGATCCACAGTCACACCACCACCAGGGTCTGGACACCATCAGGTGATCAATCACCAAATGGGTGGTTCGTTTTTAAATGTTGTGGTTTGTTTTCAATGCTAGTCTTCCCTGCCTGACCGTAGCAGTGTATGTGTGGGCGCCCGGTTCCGCGATCAAGGCTTCTTGTTTGATGTATAATGTATGTTGGTGTGTAGACATCATCATCGTCGTCCTCTCAGTCAGAGCTGAATGCATAAATGAGCGGGCCGGTCTATCTCGGCTGACAGCCGGTGTGTGTGACAGACCAGATAAGGACTTCCTCAGGTGGCACTCAAAATGCAGGACACACAAATACGCACAGCGATGTCCCTGTACTAAAATAGGGAGCCGTCTCCCTCTTCCCTCAATCAGTCAGGGACAAAAAGGTAAAAGCAGAGGGAGGTGTTCGTAAAAAATGTCCACGCAGTTACAAACAATAAAGAAGCACCTCAGCGTCTACTAACGTCTACTATATTTTCATGTTTAATTTATGCGTATATAAGGGTGAAAGAGTTCACCCTTATAGATACACCCACCACCATAAGGTACGGTATCTTACGGTATGGTGGGTGTCGCGGTTTGGTACGGTTCATTACGGTTTAGGCAACACACAGACCCATCGACAAAATAAAAGTCCAAACTCTTTTCTTTGTATTTACCATTATGTAAATATGTGAATGTATTATACATGTAGTATTAAAACAGTTAAAAACATGGATCACTCGGCCTCAGCAGCCTTTGGCTACAAAAATAAAACACTACGGCATGCTTGAGAACATAAAACACAAAATAGTAACTTAAACACAACCTCAACCAATGAATGCTAAGATCATAAGCATATCGCAAAATTCTGTCGCACAGCAGTGCCTTGAACAAAAATAGGAGCACTTTTTTTAAAGATTAGTCTTTCAACATGAAATCAAAGCAGTTACATTTAGCTAGCTCTGTAGCTGTAGAAGTCCAACTGTCTGTAGTTAGGGTTTTCTTACAACTCCATGCCAATTTGTTCTTGTATTTTGTTGCATAAGGCAGGTAATACTATCCGTGCTAAAAGTGTTCGGGATGTAGTAGTGTGTTGTGGGTCGAGCACATTAATAATGTTTGTGAACCCTGTGTTCTCTACCACAGAGAAGGCTACCATACTGACATAATATGCAATCACTGCGGTGATCTCTTCGGCTTTAGCGGAATTGCCTCATATGATTGGTTGCCGGTTCTCAAGTGAGTGCACTTCACACTCTGCGAGCGCCACTTAACTTTATGTGGATCTTTTCCCCACATTAATTCCGGTATGCACACTATTTTTTTATGTCTACAAATATATTTTTTGATTGAATCATCTAATATAATTTTTTTTACTAGCGCCCAACAACTGATTCAATTATTGTTTGGTTGGCATTTTGTACCAATCCATGCACCATGGACTCTGTAAAGTACGGTTCAATACGAATACCCCTAATACACATATATACATATAAATACATATATACCCTAACCTTCAAGGACCCTTATAGGCCTGATATTATGCCACCAGGTGTGAGTGTGATTAACCAATACAAGCCGTTTGAAAATTGGCCTTTCCTGGGTTTAAGTGTCCACCTAGGTGTATGTATGAAGGATAGATAGGCAGCATTTGCAACAGTCCACTGGGTAGACTGGTGGACTGATCTATTAGGCTGGTAGACTGATCTACCATCCTACCCCATACATCTAGGGGGACACTCCTACTTATGACGTAACTAAAACAGAGGAAAAGGCAGATTTTCAAGCAGCTTCTAATCGCTAATCACACTCACACCTATTGGCACAATATCACCCCTTTAGAGAGTGGCACTTAGCATCCTTTAATGGCTTTCCCAGCACACTGGGAAGGTTGGGACAATAAGCGTGCCGTTCTGGCAGACTGCAGAAGCCATGTGGGCAGTCATGTGTACATGTTGTCATTATTTACCTAGGTGCAACATGTCATGGTTACAGACGTGTAACATGTCTTCCACTCAATGTACCGGGGGCCACATGCCATGTAGAAACATTTGACAACGCTTTATTCAAAGTAAAAGGAGGCTTTCAGGCTAAAGGTAGATGTTCTGCTGGGGTTATATCGTGTGAATGTGAGAGTACATTTTGAGCGGTGTGTAGTTTACTCCTCTCCGTGTATTTTCAAGTAAATCAGTAAATCAATCAATTGGCATGGGACCGAACTGAGGGGAAAAGGGATTTGCTTTGATCATGCAGTGATCGTGTCGTGATTTAACAAGTCAGCAAAGCTATGTCTTAGAAAACGCAAGGGAGCTGTGTCTTAGAGAGGGGTTTCTGAGCGAGGTCGAAGAACATGCTAGTAAGGTTTATCTTAGAACACGCCAGGGAGCTACGTCTCAAACACGCTAGGGAGCTATGTCTTAGAGAGGGTTACTGAGCTATGTCTCAGAACACACTAGTAAGCTGTGTCTTAGAACACGCTAAGGAGCTGTGTCTTAGAACACGCTAAGGAGCTGTGTCTTAGAACACGCTAGTAAGCTGTGTCTTAGAACACGCTAAGGAGCTGTGTCTTAGAACACGCTAAGGAGCTGTGTCTTAGAACACGCTAGTAAGCTGTGTCTTAGAACACGCTAAGGAGCTGTGTCTTAGAACACGCTAAGGAGCTGTGTCTTAGAACACGCCAGTAAGCTGTGTCTTAGAACACGCTAAGGAGCTGTGTCTTAGAACACGCTAAGGAGCTGTGTCTTAGAACACGCTAAGGAGCTGTGTCTTAGAACACGCTAGTAAGCTGTGTCTTAGAACACGCTAAGGAGCTGTGTCTTAGAACACGCTAAGGAGCTGTGTCTTAGAACACGCTAGTAAGCTATGTCTTAGAACACGCTAAGGAGCTGTGTCTTAGAACACGCTAAGGAGCTGTGTCTTAGAACACGCTAGGGACGCTAGGTCTATAGGCCCCATGTCTGCCTTAAACGTGTTGTTATGGTGTTGAAATGTGTCTTTTTATCAATGTAGAAGGAGGTTACATTGATCCATTTTTTTTCTTTACGAAACAAAGAAATAAGAAATCATGGGTTTCAGTGTTGAATACATTGTGTGAATTCTATAGATCTTAATGTAAATCAGATGTGGGCGCTTGTTTGACTGTCAGAGTGGAGTGATCCCACCACATGGACTCTCATTAAGGCTGACCTCGGTGAACTGCCCGCTGGTACCAGGCAGCCTCTGAGCCTTCCCTCAGAGCGAAGGGAATACGAGGGAGGAAAATCAGGAATGCACTCACACAAGTAATTGAATGAGTGTGTTCTTATCAGGGGCGTGTAGAAACGTGATGTGTTCGTGATCTTTAACTGACGTACCGTGTTCGTGCACATGTGTGTGTGAAAGTGTGAAAGTGCCTCCGTAACATGTGTGTATGTGGTTGTGTGTGTTTGTGTGTGTGTGCTGGTCCATGCGAGTGATTGTGTTTGTGTGTGCATGCGTGCATGTGTGTGTGTCTGAGTTGCGTGCATGAGATGCATGTGTGTATGCATGTGCCAGCAAGCCGGCGTTCGTGACGTACGTGTGTGTGTGCACTGCGTGCTATTACAGTATTTCTCGATAGGTGCAGAGGTGTGTGCAGTGGTTGAACAAGACATTGGCTCAAGTGTGTGCGTGCGCGAGTATATAGGCTACGTGTGCGTGTGCACTCTCGTTAGTGCGTGTTGTCAAGCGTGAATTAATTAGCAGTAATGTAATTCACACTGTCACCTCCTATTACTTTCAAAGTACAAGGTCTTGCTTTTTGCCTCTTTTTTCTCTACTTCACCACCTCACGCCGTTGCACACCCCTGCTTCTCCTCCTTCTCCTCCTTCTCCTCTATCTTCACTCCCTTTCACCATTTCTCCACTGTCCATTTTCATCTGCACATCTACAAAATTGAATTTTCTTTTGTTAAATTTGTCATGTTCCATTAATGGTTGCTCGATGCCACCCCTTAGCGTAACATAACACAAATCTGAATGAAAAGTTCAAACACTTTTCATGCATTAGCTAAAACAAACGCCAATGACACAGTAAGCAGTATATTACCTCAACTATCGACAGCCACCGGCTAATCTGGGGGAGCGGGCAGGTAGAATATATATACTTTATACCTCTCCTCTTTCCCAGAGTAAACACAAATTGCTATTCCACCTTCACTTCTGTTGGGTGGGTTATTATCCTGTCATTTCCCCGTCGCCCGCAGTGTTCCTCCACAATCTTGAAGGTAACGGACTTGGTGGATGTCTTCCATTGTTTTTGTTTTGAACCCAGAGGGTCCGGGGAAAAAGAACTCAGTTTCTGTCAGACCTCTGGCCCATCTTTCATCATCGTAATGCCAGCCAACGTGCTTTGTTTCCTTCGTTCCCTCGTTTTTTTGTTCCCACTCTTCAGCACAGCTATTTTACATAAATTGGCAGAATAATTTCATGTGTACATACACACATGCAAACAGAGGGCGTGTGAGGGGGGGAAAGTCATGTCAAGGTTGACTGAAGCTTTCAATTTGCGTTGGCCGTTCATTGCCCGTCTATAACAGATTCTTAATATGTTCATAATGAAATACCACATATTTACATAGAGCTCATACAGTGTGTGTGTGTGTGTGTGTGTGTGTGTGTGTGTGTGTGTGTGTGTGTGTGTGTGTGTGTGTGTGTGTGTGTGTGTGTGTGTGTGTGTGTGTGTGTGTGTGTGTCTGCGTGCCTGAGCATGAACGCATTATGAGCAAAGTTCACATCGCAAATTACCGCCGCATGACAGACAACTACAACAGCAACAACACAGCTTAAGTCAGCTCGGCCTCGAACTGCTTTTTTTTGGAGTGTGTTGATGTCTTTCTTTTGCTGTGAAATAAGTCATGTGCTTGACTGCAACCCGGCCTGAAGAAAAGCTCCTCCAGTCAGGCCTTCTCCACCAGGGCAGAGATGCGTTGCTATTCTACCGGCTGGATGAAAGCATGACCCTGGGATGTTGGAGTGGAATGTTAACAGAGCCCTGTGCCCGTTAGCATGGAGAACCCCCGGGTCCTCACTCCTACTCCCGCTTATTAGATATAATGAGATGCAAACACACGCAAGCGTGCATGCATTTAGCCCTCTATGCATAGCACACACACATCACACATACACACACATCACACATACATACATACACCTGTACAGTCAGACACACACAAACACACACAAACATAAACACAGACACAAGCACGCACACACACACACACAGACACAAGCACGCACGCACACACACACAGACGTGGGCAGACTCACACACACGCAGGCAACACACACACACACAGGACTATGTGCGTTTATGTTTGGACTTTTATCTAATGAGGTGGATTACAATCACGGTAAACACGAAACAGCTCAATAGAGATTATGAGTTAATATCTGTGTACATCTAGAGAGGTGGTAGGGGTTGAGCCTGCCAGCACATTTATGGCTGACGTACTGTACAGGGCTGGTATCAATACGTGTTAGGGATCCCGGGACAAAGGGCGGTCATTAAAGTGACCGGGACAGTCCCTCTGGGCCTGTGTGCTGCACTATGTTCCGCCTCACTGATCAATACGCCACCTAATCTCAGAGACTGGTCGGAGGCACGGGCTATTGTTTATGAATGGCAGTGGGTTTAAAGTGTGTATGATCTATGTATGTGTGTGTATTAGTGTGTGTATTGGAAGGTGCAGAAGGTGTGTGTGTGTGTGTGTGTGTGTGTGTGTGTGTGTGTGTGTGTGTGTGTGTGTGTGTGTGTGTGTGTGTGTGTGTGTGTGTGTGTGTGTGTGTGTCCAGACTGTTAAGGTAGGTGGACATTGATGTGATAGCCACTGTACAGACAGGTCCAACAATAAGTCATGATTGATTCTTTCCCCTGGGGGATGACAGAAGAGACAAACACATTCTCCGATGGCTCCAGTGAGATGCATTGTGGACCACGCCATGCCATTGTTACTGCCTTTTCCTTGACATGTCGATGCAATTCTTTGCCTGCCTGTCCGATCCTCTTCCTTTCTGGCAATGACAAACACCCAAGACGGATTGCGATTGTTTCCACACTTCTCCCTACACATCTTGTTCTAGTATTTTCCTGTTTTTATTTCTCTGACTCACTCATTCTCCCATTCCATTTTCAAAAGGTTAGAAATAATAATCTGTGTACATGTGTGCAATTAACACGGTTATGCACAAGCAAGTAAAACTCACCTAGACAGGTCACACACGCACACGCACACGCACCCACACACACACACACACACACACACACGCCTACAGAGGACACACACAAATGCACGCAGACACACACACATACACATGCACGCATAGACACACATGCACACACCTACACAGGATACACACACATGCACCTACACAGGACACACGCACACACATGCATGCAGACACACACACACACACACACACAGGAAGCACACACACACACAAACACACACACACACACACACACACACCTAAACAGGACACACACACACATACACACAAACGCAACTACACAGGACACACACACACATATGCACGCACAGACACGCACACACACACACACACACACACACACACACACACAGACACACGACACACACACATATACACAAACACAAAGCCTTGACAGTACGACTGTCGCCTCAGAAAGAGAACCATTCTGGCTCAGAAGAGTGACTTTCATGTTGTCCAGACTCCAGTGCTGACGGTACCACGATAGGAACACCGTCTCTATCATCCCTACACACTTTCACTGAGAGTGCGGCTCCTACACACACCTTTTATTGGAACCCAGCTGTGATTATTGTCGCTAGGCACACAGAAGATGTCAGCACCACCTCCCCTTGGCCAGCATAAAGACGAGGAAACCAAGTCAGCAGAGCACAGCGCCACAGTGGTGAGCAGGCGGCAGCAGGAAGTGGAGAGGCTTAAAGCCAGATGACCTGAGTGGATCAAAACACAAGAGAATGTGCGTGCACACCTCGCTCCTCACTCACTAACTCCTGCAGAGGCACCCAGGAACGGAGGATTCCACATGCACTTCAAATAGCAAGCGTTCAGATGGCACTATAAACACACCTGCACTATAGCACACATTCATATTGCACGATAAATCGCATGCACAGCAATGCACGTGCACCTCAACACACACACACACGTAGCACACATGCACATCAACACACATTCACTGCAACATAAATGTATTTCAATACGTGCGCCTCAAGACATGTATTGTTGCACATGTACCTTAACACACCTATAACCCACATGCACTAACACACGTGCATTATAACCCACATGCACTATAACACACATGCACTATAACCCACATGCACTATAACACACATGCACTGCAACAGATATGCACTGCCACGATGTCCAGGGACCAGGGCTCATGCACTACATATATTCAAAACAAGGGCTTTTTGGCAATATTTAAAATTATTTATTTAGTGTATTGTATGTTTTATTCTGTTTTATTGATTTATTGAAGTGTATATTCATATTAATTTAGAGTACTAAAAATGGCATTGCCACAGGTAAATCTCTTCATTTCCTGACTTTACTATACCAGGATAATGTTGAAATATTGCCCAGTAAGTTTATAAGAAGATATTCAGAGTGTGAACAGTGCATTGAGAAAGTAACCGGAGCCCATTGTTTGTTTAAATGGCTTGTTCACGAGCTCAGGTTGCAAAGATGCGAGGTGGCCACAAACCAGTAATGAAAAGCAGTTAAATCCTAAAATGGCTAATTGTGAGTCTGCAAGTGGCGCACATCAATATGTGCATTAAAGCTTATGGAGAGAGGATGTGCTTCAGGGATTCTAAAGTCACGGCATCCACTTCAGCACCCCCTTTGTTTTTAATAGGATTAATTGTTGTTTCCTGTTTAAAGTAAGGTTTAAAGTAAAAGAAAAAGAACACAATTACCATTTCCAGCACACTAACTCACATTGGGTCCGCCTCACAGTAACAGTTACAAGTCTTTCCAGATGGTTATTATTTATTGTACGATAGCAGGTCATCTCGGGAGACCCTCCAGATCTTGTGAGCTTAAAATCAGTTTAAAAGATTAACCGAAATTTGCACATAAGGGCGGAGGAGAATATCTTTTTGCTTTACTTCCACAGAATTCGGTTAGAGCAGAAGAAAGCACGAATGTCACTTAGTTAATTCAATCTGATTGATTTTTAACAATGTACGGCCTCCCCAATATGTTTGAATCATTTGCTGTGGAAAATAATCGGTCTGCTGCCAAGGCAGCGCATCAACTATGGCTCGGGAGGGATAGAATATTTGTTATTAACAACTTAAATATCTGGACTGTCTCTTGAGGCTAGATTGGACGAACACTATTCAAACTAAAAGAATAAGCCTATACCTCATCCCTACGTTTCCTCTACTCTCTTGTGAGACCATGGCATGGCTTTTGTGCAGTTCTCTAGGCTGTTAAAGCTCAAACCTATTTCATCTTCGTGCGGTAATAAGTTAACCTGTTTAGTTTCATCAAGGCTTAAATGCCTCAAGAGAAGGTTTACAAAAGCTTTGTAATCTGAACAATCGAATAAATGGTTCATTCAATTCTTGATTCCGAGAAGTTTCCTAGGAGGGTCTTGGGGAAAGAACCTACGAGGTATTTTACCTGGTAGGTTGAGGACACAAACTGTTGTTTATTGGGTGTGGTGGGGGGGGGGGTCCAATAGAGAGCAGCCCCTATGAGTGGAACCAAACCGCCAACCTAAAGTGTATTATCGTGTCATGCAACACATGGTCCATATAGGACTGAATGGTGGCTGATAGGTAAGATGACAGCGGGACGCACAGGAACCATCCGATGAGGTCAGGGTTGTAGAAGCCTCGTTGAGAGACAGACCATGCTACTGGATCTTCATCCTCGTATGTGCTGAGAACATGTGACACCGAACCCGGTCGGTCACAGTTAGAAGTACGACTAAACGAGTACACCTGGAGCAGAAAGCACCCACACGTTAGCGAGCTAATCCCACCTTCTGTTTTTGGCTATCAGGCTGATCGGGATGCGATCTCATCTCCAGGCACTGCACTCCTTTTATCCCCCCCCCCCCCCCCCCCGTACCGGCCTGCAGCGGCCCGCTCTCCAAGCGGGGCGGTTGAGCCTTTAAATCGTAAATCCATTGTAATCTTGAGCCGTTTTGTTCTTTTCTGAGCAGCAGGTCCAGTAGCCAGAGGGGAGCGCGGTTAGCGGGCTTACACGCTGCCTTCGGTCGGCGGTAATTACCAGACACAACGCACCTCGCCGTGCCCCCAGCGCCGAGGCAGGGGCGGGGGGGCACTGTAGGATGGTTGTCACCCACTTAAACGTCCGCACGCAAACACAGACAGACACACACACACAAACATGCAGTCACATGTATGGACACACACAGACACAAACACACGCACACATGCTCACGTAAACAAACGCATGCGCACAAACAAACACAGACACCCACAGACACCACACACACACACACACACACACACACACAAATTGTTAACATTCAATTAATGATTTTCGATTTGAAAAAAATACATTATTAATAGTGTTGCTGAGTAAAGGAAACCTCCATTTTAAATGTTATTGTACAGCTAAATTTACTAAGATACATAGAAACTTCAGATGGTGATTCAATGTCTTATGCTGCTGGCTGTTACACTCAGTTATTTTATAGACGGAAAACAATGTGGAATAAATCAGCACTCACTGACAATCCTATTTAACTAAGCGATTTAAATCAGTAGTTTACAACTGTGGCTTTTTAATTCTGCCGTTAATCAAATAAATAGGCCCTCATAGGATATTAATTCAATTGTCCCTAGCTATCTACCTCTCTCTCTCACACTCTTTCTCTCTCTCTCTCCCTCGCTCTCCCAATTCCCTCTTTCTCTGCCTATCTATCTGTCATCTATAAAAAGATCATCTGGATTATAGGTAAGTGTTACCCTACCTCTCTCTTCACTCCTCCCTCAGTTCTCCCTCGCTCTGCTGTCATCTGTACTAACCCTAAACCCCTTTAAATGCTGTTTAACTGAAGCAGCCGATGGGATTATAACAATACTCATACAATTATAATAAAATCATTATAATGATAATAATCACTGCTGTATTTCACTATAAAATTCATGTTCAAACTGCAATTAACTGCTCTTTTGCACTTCTATTTAGATCTCCAAATACATTCCGTGTTCGCTGTACTCGCTGTAATGACGATAAAGTGTTCTTACTGCATCGTATGACCTCAGTGTCCCAATAGGCTATATTATTCCAGGGCCTCGCCATTCATAAGAGGAATGGTATTCAGGACTAGTGGAGGGTGAAGCCCTTGTCACATGATGAACCCCCTTATAGGTAAGGCCATGGCTCTGAAGGACCCCATAGGAAAGACCCAAGCTAGCAGCAGGGTTTGCCAGCCATCCTATACATAAATGTATGGGCTATCTGATGGACCATGGTTGTCTTCAGTGGGTGCTATATCATAAAATGTGTTTTAGACGGTACACCAAGGCTCCAAAGCCCTCCATTGTTGTGGGATTACCCATTCACTTGTCCGGAAAGCTAAATGAAGCATGAATATATCATAACAGGACTTTGATATCATAAGGTAGGCTACACAGGCAACAAGATAGAGGTGATTGTTTTCTGGATGAGTGGAAGCCATTGTTGCCATTCACTCACGGAGATCTATGGAGAGTTGTTGTGTTCCTTTGTGTACTAGTGCTGTGACTCCACAACAAGCAGAGAGATCAATACATGTTTGTTATAACCATCATTAGCATCACTATTGGGAATAGAAGGAGATCTCCAATCAAAACCATCCAATCGCTGTAGGCCATTTCCCAAGCCCACCTACAGCGATGGGTCTGATTGGACGGTTTATCAGGCTGAGCCTGGGGGGAGGGGTGGGGGTGGAGGGGTGGGTGGAGGGGCGGAGGGGTGGGTGGAGGGGTGGAGGGGTGGAGGGGTGGAGGGGTGGAGGAGTGGAGGGGTGGAGGGGTGGAGGGGTGGAGGGGTGGGGGGGTGGAGGGGTGGAGGGTGGAGGGGTGGAGGGGTGGGGGGTGGAGGGTGGAGGGTGGAGGGGTGGGTGGAGGGGTGGAGGGGTGGTGGGTGGAGGGGTGGAGGGTGGAGGGTGGAGGGGTGGGTGGAGGGGTGGTGGGTGGAGGGGTGGAGGGTGGAGGGGTGGTGGGTGGAGGGGTGGGTGGAGGGGTGGAGGGTGGAGGGTGGAGGGGTGGAGGGGTGGTGGGTGGAGGGGTGGGTGGAGGGGTGGAGGGGTGGAGGGGTGGGTGGAGGGTGGAGGGTGGAGGGGTGGGTGGAGGGGTGGAGGGGTGGTGGGTGGAGGGGTGGGTGGAGGGGTGGAGGGGTGGAGGGTGGAGGGTGGAGGGTGGAGGGTGGAGGGGTGGAGGGGTGGTGGGTGGAGGGGTGGGTGGAGGGGTGGAGGGGTGGGTGGAGGGGTGGAGGGGTGGAGGGGTGGGTGGAGGGTGGAGGGTGGAGGGGTGGAGGGGTGGGTGGAGGGTGGAGGCGTGGGTGGATGATTCCTGATGGACTGCTGCCTGGATGGAGGCTGGATGGAGGAAACAGGTGACCGATACAAAAGACAGAGATTGTGTGAAGTGTGTCATTTGTGGACTGGCGCTTGAA
>NC_044056.1:1024321-1059321 GCF_902167405.1 Gadus morhua | reverse complement strand
TAGTGGTAACCATGGAGACAGGTCCAGTAGGGCTGTGTGAGTGAGAATCTCAGGGACTGTTGGTGACTCTGCTAGTGAGTGTGTGTGTTTGTGTGCGTGCATGTGTTTGTGCGTGCATTTGCGCATGCGCATGTGCATGCGCGTGTGTTTGTGCGTGTGCATGTGTATGTGTTGGTGCGTGCACATGTGTGAGTCTGGGTGCGTGTGTGTGTATGTAAATCACCCGATTTAGTGGTTGGTTTCATCACCTGGGGTTTAATGTATTCTGCGCCGGGGCGGGAATCAAATCCACTTCAAAGATTTCTATTATCCCGGCTCCCTCCGATCCCACTCCGTGTCTCCCGTTCTGCCTCCACCTGGACGTTCGCCGCCTTCTCTCTGTCCCTCAGAAAAGGAAAATACTTTTCTTGTAAATCTAATGAACAGTAATGGCACAGTAAAAAACGAGATGAACTACGGGCCGCGGTACCGTGCCAGACGGTCCGCCACGCATGTCCTACATGGTGATTTAATAGCCCATCGTGGTAACATCAAAGCCCCGTTCAGTCAACGTTGTGTGAAGGCTGCACAAAGGGCTTTGGGATATTTTAACGTCATTCTCTTTTCTAATTGGATTCAGATACTCTACTTTCTACTATCTACTCCTCGATTCACATATGAGGTGTCAAAGCGCCCGACCATTAAAACATAAGAGTTGTAGAAAGGACTGGTTAAACTCAATGTTTTAGGTTGACCACATGCTATTGGATCTGCATGGATTGGCATAGCTGATCTATTACGTTATTGCACACATTCACAAATTGATCCTAATTGTTATCACAATATTCTTCATTGTTGATAGTGTATTTATTTTACACCAAGAGAGAAAGAGTTGCTATTGAAAGAAGGTGACTTTACGTGTGTTTGTGCGCGCTTGCGTGTCTGTGTGCGCATGCAGGCGAGTGTGTGCCTCAGTGTCTGCGCCTTCTGCATCAGATTACCTCAGCTCCAGCCGGCTGTCATTGATGGAGCATCATCATTATCACCACGACGAGGTGAAGTGGCCCTATGACTGGACCCCGCACGGTGTGGGCGTGTGTGTGTGTGTCGAGGTGTGTGTGTGCGGGATTGCACATGATGTATTTGTCTGTGTATGTGTGTGTGCGTGTATGATGGGTATGCACGTGTGTGTGTGTGTGGGCGGGGGGTGTGTGTGGGGGTGTGTGCGTGGGTCCTTCTAGTATCACTAAAGCCATGGCTAGAATAATTTAGCTTTACTGGCAGCTCTGTTATGCAAACAAATGGCGGTGGTAGGCCGGGTCGGTTGAGGGTGACGCCTGGACCGGCTGCATCAGGCCAATGAGTGATGGATACAGCAGATTGAATTCAACCCTGTTTTATCATTTAATTTCCAATGCACTGCAGTGCCAAGCCCAGAATGTGAAACCACCAGCGCCCACACACCAACACATTAACGGACCACCATCTACAGTCACACAAACACATGACTATACACACACACACATTCACACTGACACAACAACATACACGCACACACAAATTCACACAGACACTTGAACGTACACGCACACACGTTTACACAGACATAGACGTACCCACAAGCACGCAGGCAAGCAAACACACACACGTCATTGAATTTCAGATTTGCTGTTTCAGAAATGAGGCGGTGCGTGTAGAGATAGGACCTGCTGCGTCTGTCAAGTGGGTGGGTTGTCAGGCAGCTTCACTTCCTCAAGGTTGCGTGAGCGCCGGTTTAGTCACTAGGCCTGTTTCCAGGCGATGACTTGTACCTGAACAAAACAATAGGCAGATCTTCTATAATGGATTGCTCTCAGCAACATTAGCATCGTCTTCATGAGCCTTGTCCAATCTTATCAGTCATGATGAGTGACCACTATAAAATGAAGAGGCAGGGCTGAGAGACAGAAAGGGAAAGTAGAGACGGACAGAGACACCTTCTATCAGCTGTTATCCATCACATATATTTGTGTAGTTTTATTTTGAGTCACACCTCTACTTCATATGCAGAGCACAAGCATTCACTCCAATGAATGGATAATGAGCATTTATAAAACATGTTTTTTGCAATTCCTCACTTTGTTAAAAATACAATTGGAGCTTGCCTTGTGAGACCATCCTGTTCACATTCTGTTCTCTCCGCCGCTCAGTCGGGCCTCACGCCCGACAAACGCCTCTCACGAGTCCTTTTTAAAACGATTGGACCAATCAGCACCAGGGGGAGGGAGTTGGGGTTCACGACAAATCTATCAAAAGCATTTCATCTGAAAAAGACTGAATAAGGATGCTGAAAGATGAACAGAAATGAGCATGGAAGGCTTTTCTCAGAGATAAGACGTCTTCGCCTGACTTCCGACCGGATTTGGCAAGAGAGAAGAGAGAGAAACAGCGTCACAAAGTTATTTCATCGGATTGGCTGGAGCTGTATGTACAACGCAAGACGGCGCAGATATGTGGAAATCAATAGCCAGAATCAAGGCCAGAATGACAGTCATTGTGAGACGCGTACTTGAATATCGGAATGGTTTCATGACGCTTAATTGGAACATTTCTGGTTGCCTGTTTCTAAACATCCTCAAACATCATCCATTGTATGCAAGAACCCCCATTTGTCTAGCACACAGACAATGGCTTCTATTCTCAAGTGGCAACTCCCTCACAGAGCTTTTTCTGGGGAAACGAGCAGAGACACACAACGTCCCCCACTTTTTACGAGAGCAACCAATTTATTCACCAAGGTAACTTGTAGTCGTGTCTGGTTTCCCATTGTTTCACCTTGTGCTCTATTGTGTTGTACTGTACTCAGTTATTCTTCTTTTTACCTCATTGTCTTCCTCTTTTACTTTACACAAAAGCCTTTCTAGTCGGCTGCTAACAATTCGAATTTGCTTTAAAAAACGATGAACCTCGTCTTGGATAGATGTGCTCAGTTTGTCTGTGTAAATTGTATCCGTCCTTAGTAACAATAAATAAATAATTATGAATAATCAGAATGCCCTTGCCTTGATAATCATCCACAAGACCTTGTATTGTTTGTATAAAGTAACCCTTTCCCTCTTCACTTAATGATCTGCTGATCAACAATTTAGTTCAACCAATTGTATTTGATAAATTGCATATGGTCACGTCATATTGATATTGAGCATACAATAACAAAGAACCAGCACAGGGTGAATGGCAAATACGGTATTTACAGAAAATATACAGCCCAATAAGATACACATGGTCCACACGCACGCACGCACGCACGCACGCACGCACGCACGCACGCACACACAAACACACAAACACACACACACACACACACACACACACACACACACACACACACACACACACACACAGATTGAGATTGAGTGGTATATTTGTGTTCCAGTGTTTAGCTGAGGGTGAATACATGGCAACACGATGGGCCTCAGACGGCAGTTTAAGCCAGCGTCCCAGCAGCCTTCAGCGAGTGTTCACCCACGCCCATTCCACACACAGTAATTGCTTGCCTCACACAAAACCACTGACTAGCCGTGTGATACAAAGCTTACCGCTTGGAAAAACACAGCATTTCAAATGAATAGGCGGCTTTAACATAGAGAACGACCAGGCCAGACATCTTTTTAATTGGCCCAAAATGGAACATGTTCACTTCGAAACCCTGGTTGTTACCCAGGATGCAACGCAGTTCCATCATAGACATGTATAAAAAACATGGACGTAGTGCCCGTGACGTTTGATTGGATTACACACAACCATTTTGTAAAATGCCTACTATGGGTAGGGCCATTGTTCGAGATTTCCCGCCCCGTGTCCTCCTAGATGTGTGACGGATAGATGAGCAACGTTCACTACAGTCCACTGGGTAGACTGGTAGACCGATCTATCCAGCACACATCTAGGTGGACACGCCCACTTGTGATTTCATAAGGGGCAGATTTTAAAAACGGCTTGTAACGCCTAATCACACTCACTCCTGGTGGCATGCCATGGGACCTTTAATATCTTTCTATATAAATTAAACGGTCAAACAGGATCCTTTCAAGGTCGATACTCTAAAGATAAACCAACCACTTAGATCCTCACCGAACAAAGATAACAATCATCGACTTCGTTCAGCCTTTTCGCTGCATTCCAACAAACACGAACCCCCTACAGGCCGTAAGAGGTACTGCACAATAGCCGCTTCCTCGGGGGCTCACACACGGGCGGTCGTGGCCGTGCTGGACTGCATAATGGGAGCGGTGCGACATGCACACCTCAGGGCAGGCTAGGGCTTCCTTATACAGCCGCCTTGCTTTGCTACTGTAGTCTTAGCCCGCCGCCGCCCTGTCCCACAGCCTGCTATGATATGCTCCGTGCTAACCGATGCATCAGCTCCTGCTGGGCCCGCGAGCTGCTGATCTCGTCCCAAGTTAACCGAGTGGAACTATTTCACACAGAGACACACCCGCACACACACACAGCGACACACACGCCCACAGACAGCTCGAGCAGCAAAGCTCACCATGTATAATGCATGTTGGCCAGCCGTGCGCGCATGCAAGCACGCCTTGCGGGAGAGTCACACTCAGACAGACCAGGCAGGGATCCCCGGGGAGTCAAATGCGCGAAAAGGAGAGAAGTTGATTATAAGACCCTTAATGACGCTGCTAATTACCATTGGTGCTAATTAGCATGCGCTCCAAGTTAACTGCGCAGAGGGTAATCAGTGTGACTGGAACGAGACAGAAGTTGGAGGAAAACTATCATTCTTCAACACTTCACAGGGGGAGAAGTGAGATATTATGCAGCGTCGTGTTGATGTCTCTGAGATTTTCTAGGCTCCCGACTCGGTCCCTGAAGCCAGTCCCATGCTTAACGACGGAGCGCCAATGATGTATAACGCTGGCAACAAAACAAAAACAAATAGTTCCTCTGCCATATGCCTGACCTACACAACAAAGTGCAAGTCAAAAAGTGATTTAACCTTAAGAGCAGGGAGAGGTTAAAGCAATCTCTGTATCCCCGTTCAGGTGAACACATTTAGGTTTCTTACACAATCATTTTTGGCACAACCAAACACACAGACAAACACGGACACTGAAAAAAATCGGACAAACACACGTAAATACAGACAAATACACACACACACACACACACACACACACACAACCACCCCTCCCTACACACAGAGAAACACGCAGGCACACCCATCTAGTTTGACTGATGTGGCGCGCAGCGGTGTAAATCCAGGTTTTACCTGATGCTACAGATACCATCTTAATCTTCTCCCAGGCTGTCACCACCACCACCTCCACCCCCTCCACCACCACCACCACCACCACCTCATCCTCCACCAGCCCCACCACCACCGCCACCACCACCACCACCTCCGGGGCTGATTTACTGCGGTCAACTCCGGGGAAGTCAACAGCATTACTCAGGGTCGGGAGACACCATACATTTCAACACAGACAATTATGTTGTAATGAGGCTGCGTTTGAACCATCTGCATGAGGGCTCAGGCAGGCTGAGCAGGACCCCGTCAGTCCATCCTTCATCCTTGGACCTGGAGATCAGATCCCTGGTTCTGCCTCATCCCCTCCCTTCTGCCGGCCATGTGGGGTGTGCGTTGGGAAGAGCTGCTCCCTGTGTGTGTACGGCCCCCTGTTCAGAACGTCTGGCCAGGCCCCCTGGGACAGAAGGACTCAGGACCGACGTTTGAGCAGGTTGATAATACAGTTGTGTTTGTTTGGGTGGATGTGAGTCAGCATTACTCATTAGCATGGCATCTGGATGGTTCCAGATGAGCGCTCCCGCTGGAATATCCTCATGAGAAATATAAATGGGTATTAAAGCTTAATGGTACTGGCTCTGTTACCGTAACCTGCAGCCTGGTGGCTCAAAGAAGGATGTATTGGAGGAGACTTCTATTTGTATAAAGTTGGACCCCAGAGAGAATTGCTCCTGTCATCATAGGTCCTGCTAGACTAGCTCATTGAAATGGTGAAAATCGTATTGTAAGAGACAGTATTTAATCGATATGGTCCTACCTGCCTGATTGTGTTCGGACTAATGTCTAAATCTTCTATACCTAAATATGTAACTATATTATCTTTCAATGCATACCGCCTTTGATCAAGGAATTGTGTTCCAGGCAAAAAGAAAGTGAAGCACTCCCAGCTATAGTCCCATGCACGAGTTTGAATAGGATCAGGGGTCAATCTCAAATTGGCTGATAGGCCAGTTGGCAGGTTAACTGAAGAGGTTAGTGGCCAGGCACAATAGTTAAAGGCAAATTTTCTAAATGGTCTTTTATTGCTTCTCTGTCTATTAATATTAACATGAATAACTCTCATGCAAACATCATGAACAACAGGATTAGAAGCCTTATTTTTAGGTAAATCCATTTCATTGCTTAATGAAATACTTATTTTCCTTTGGGTGCATTGCATGATTGAGCTGGCTCGTTTCAGCATCCGTGCTAATCTTATCATCATCATCAACATCATCATCATCGACAGGGATATAAGCATGTAAGACATTGACTTCTTCGTCAGAGGTGCAAACTTGTACTCGAGTAAACGAGAATACCTTCTCTTCCTCGCTGACTCCCAACTCAAGCCCAACCGTACATGTCTTAATGGATACTCAGCCAAACAAAGTGGACGTGCGTGTCAAACTACAAACATATTTGGCACACGCGGCATGCTGCATACCCATTGATGTGCATATAAGTACGCACCACATCGATACCACAACTGCAAGTGGCCGATGTAACGTGAAGTTCTTCAAACATCTGGAGGGGAAACGGTAAACGGAATAGACATCATGGGGGCCTCTGAAAATAAGGTCATTCGGAAAGTAGGCTTCATATATCTTTAAACGCCATGGGGCGGGAGAACCTCTGCAATTTGCCGGCCAAACAGTAGATTTAGAAGCCACTGGCGCTTGACGGGAACCATCATTGAGCCCTGTATAGGGGTGCACAGGCACCCTGTTCCCAGGGCTGGCTGGCATGCTGGGAATCCTGGTCCCACTGCGTCCTGCAGTTTGTATACTGGTTTCACGCTGTGATGTCACAGCTTGACTTGGTGACTGAAGGCTATCATCACAGTATCGCTCACTCGAAGCGTATGTGTTTGTGTGTGCGAATGTGTGGTTGTGAGTGCATGTGTTTGAGTGTGGCCATATGTGTTGGTGTTATTCTGTCTGTGTTATCGTTGTGTGTGCTATCTTAGATCTGAATTACTGATTGAATGAAACTCTTGGCCGCTCTGGTCTTCTCCGACAACTGTGTCAAATTAACACCAATTGTGGCGCAACGCTGTTGGTTTCACTTCGTTTATTCTGAGGCACTGCATATGTCGATCGTGTTCAACTCAGTGACCAGTGAGTTATGGCGTTAGGGAGCTCTTGTCTCTCTTCCTCAAGGCTCAGAAGAACAGCCTTGGTTTGCCAGACCCGTCCGTAACACATGTTCACAGGACAAAGGTCAGAATGGAGACATTACAGGACATGGTTCATTTAGCAGTGCTAAAAGAACAGAGCCCACATCGTACATCACGACCCAGTTTGTTTCCCCTACAGGTGTACAGTGGCCCTGCCACAGCAGTACTCTTTAGCAGCTCTCCTGTGTGGCTTCATAGTGAGGCATGAGGCTGGGACGATGCCAGCGCGACACGACGCAACCATCAGACAAATAGACAGCCGCTTGCCAAGTCAAATAGTTATCTTTCCATATGCCTATATATTTGTTCACAATGAGTAAATTACCTTGGTATCTGATTGGCTGTTGACCGGCACAAGGCATGCGTGACAAGGACAAGCGACACAACATTGCACATGCAACGCAACAAGGCAATGATTGCGGAGTGGTTCCCTCCGAAGGGAAGGTTTGTTGTGACCTGAGGAGCTGCAGTGATACACGCGTGTGAGTGACCGGATCACGCCGCTTACCGGAACATCTATTTGTTGCTGTATATGTCAATCAAATTCAAAACTCTTTTCAAATTCCATTATTGTTATGTGTTTTTGAAAATTGAATTATTTAAAATGTAGGCATATATATATATACTAGAGCTGTCAAGCGATTCAAATATTTAATCGTGATTAATTGCATTAATGTCATAGTTAACTCACGATTAATCGCGATTAATCGCAAATTCTTTTTCTATGCTAAATATCCCTTGATTTTTTTATTTTATTTTATTTTTATTGATGACAACATTGGCATATACTGATCAAAACAGGACGATACAAAAAAAGAGCCTATAGTGCAATTAAACGACTGCTTTGAACAAATGTCATTTGAACATAGCAGTCAGGCTACTGCTTCTTTGTTTTGGGCCAAAGAAAAAAAAAAAAAATTTAAATAAAATAATTGCGTTAATCGCGCGATACATTTTTTAACGCCGTTAAAATTGGTTTGCGTTAACGCCGTTAATAACACGTTTAACTGACAGCTCTAAAAAAACTCCAGGACACTTCCTATGGACTTAGTGTGGTTATAGATGCAAATGCTGGAGCCTGGCCTAATTGAAACAAATGAGAGGCGTAACTTTGCATGCAAAATTCCCGTTCAGGGGACATGACTGAGCAGGTCTCAACCAATCGACAAGCCAGAAATGCTAAATCAACACTCTAATTGGATGCTCTTATACACTGTAGTCCTTTATATGTCTTTAGACACACATGAACACACATGCAATGTGGTCGTGAAGTGGCTACCAATGCTTAACATCTCCTATTACTTCACACAGCCCAAAGTACTTGAGTTCAAAGCCCTCCATTTAGAGCTGTATTATAGACACACACTCTCTCTCTCTCAGAGACACGCACACAGACCCACACACACACACACACACACACACACACACACACACACACACGCACACACACAGGCGCTCGAGTGCCTCATTAGAACTCTGGGCTTGCACCGACAACGACATAATGATGGCGTTACATCATTCAGGGAAAGGAATATCTTGCTGTATGCCTTCTTAACCACTGCAGGAGGATCCCTAGGTCCTCTGCAGCCCTCTCTGCACGGCCCGCTCGGCGGAGGAGTCCCTCTCCCCCTCCCTCCCCCACCCCTCCCCCCCTTCCGCAAAACTGCCAACTGTAAACAAGCACTCAGTCCGACCAGCCGCTCCGACCCAGCCGGCCGTGCCTCCTGATGCGTCATAGTGTTGGTTATTTCATACGTTTTTTGAAGTGCATAGTCAAAGAGAGAGCAAGTGAGAGAGAACGATATCGAGCGGGGGAATTAAAGGAGAACAGTGCCGGTTGGGGGACAATCCACATAGAAACAATATTTTACATTTCTTCATTCTTTGACAGAAACCATTTATCCCAGCCTTTAGAAAATGAGTCTTCCTTCGTTTTTTATTTATATGCGAGTCCCTGAATTGGTTGAATATCACCGATAATAATGGGCCATTGTCTGTAGTCAGTTGCAACAGACTGGAGCCAGTTCTTAGTGATGGCCTCGTGTCATGGTATTGTGATGTGAATTCACTAGGTTACCTTGTTAGACCGCAGAATATTAAAACATTATAACCTCATTGGACCCTACGTTCGTAGTTCTCACACCAGTTGTGCCTGGTTTCTGCTTCTACACACGTATTACTTAAGTCTTAGCCTATAGGCGGGGATTCTTTACCAAACCAACCATAGACTGAAGACTCGCCTGTGTCCGGGAGAAGCTTCATGGATCACCTCCAATAAGCGTGTCTGTGTACCTTGTATTCAGATAGATAGATCATTTTAATAATCCTTTACAGGAAACGACAGTGCCGCTGCAGCTTCAAGACAGACACAACACCACATATGTTCCGATAGCCTCAGTACTTAAAAAGTTAAGATACCATAAATAAATACAAAAAAAAGGGCTCATTTTTTAATGAACCGCGTGTTGAACCTTTACCATTCAACGAGTCATACTCAGCCCAGCCACCCCTCCCAGAGGAGACCCCTCTCCCAGAGGAGACCCCCGCTCCCAGAGGAGACCCCCGCTCCCAGAGGAGACCCCCCTCCCAGAGGCACCAGGAGACCCCCCTCCCAGAGGAGACCCCCCTCCCAGAGGAGACCCCCCTCCCAGAGGCACCAGGAGACCCCCCTCCCAGAGGAGACCCCTCTCCCAGAGGAGACCCCCCTCCCAGAGGAGACCCCCCTCCCAGAGGCACCAGGAGACCCCCCTCCCAGAGGCACCAGGAGACCCCCCTCCCAGAGGAGACCCCCCTCCCAGAGGAGACCCCTCTCCCAGAGGAGACCCCCCTCCCAGAGGAGACCCCCCTCCCAGAGGCACCAGGAGACCCCCCTCCCAGAGGAGACCCCCCCCAGAGGAGACCCCTCTCCCAGAGGAGACCCCTCCCAGAGGAGACCCCCCTCCCAGAGGAGACCCCCCCACCCAGAGGAGACCCCCCTCCCAGAGGAGACCCCCCTCCCAGAGGCACCAGGAGACCCCCCTCCCAGAGGAGACCCCCTCCCAGAGGAGACCCCTCTCCCAGAGGAGACCCCTTCCAGAGGAGACCCCCCTCCCAGAGGAGACCCCCCCCCAGAGGAGACCCCCTCCCAGAGGAGACCCCTCCCAGAGGAGACCCCCCTCCCAGAGGAGACCCCCCCACCCAGAGGAGACCCCCCTCCCAGAGGAGACCCCCCACCCAGAGGAGACCCCCCTCCCAGAGGCACCAGGAGACCCCCCTCCCAGAGGAGACCCCCTCCCAGAGGAGACCCCTCTCCCAGAGGAGACCCCTCCCAGAGGAGACCCCTCTCCCAGAGGAGACCCCCCCACCCAGAGGAGACCCCCCTCCCAGAGGAGACCCCACCCAGAGGAGACCCCCCTCCCAGAGGAGACCCCCCCACCCAGAGGAGACCTCCTCCCTACCCCTGACTGTGGGTACTTACCCTAACCCTGACTGTGGGTACTTACCCTAACCCTGACCCTGACTGTGGGTACTTTACCCTAACCCTGACCCTGACTGTGGGTACTTACCCTAACCCTGACCCTGACTGTGGGTACTCTACCCTAACCCTAACCCTGACTGTGGGTACTTACCCTAACCCTGACCCTGACTGTGGGTACTTTACCCTAACCCTGACTGTGGGTACTTACCCTAACCCTGACTGTGGGTACTTACCCTAACCCTAACCCTGACTGTGGGTACTCTACCCTAACCCTAACCCTGACTGTGGGTACTTACCCTAACCCTGACCCTGACTGTGGGTACTTACCCTAACCCTGACCCTGACTGTGGGTACTCTACCCTAACCCTAACCCTGACTGTGGGTACTTACCCTAACCCTGACCCTGACTGTGGGTACTTACCCTAACCCTGACCCTGACTCTGGGTACTTTACCCTAACCCTGACTGTGGGTACTTTACCCTAACCCTGACTGTGGGTACTTACCCTAACCCTGACCCTGACTGTGGGTACTTTACCCTAACCCTGACTGTGGGTACTTACCCTAACCCTGACTGTGGGTACTTACCCTAACCCTGACCCTGACTGTGGGTACTTACCCTAACCCTAACCCTGACTGTGGGTACTTACCCTAACCCTGACCCTGACTGTGGGTACTTACCCTAACCCTGACCCTGACTGTGGGTACTTACCCTAACCCTGACCCTGACTCTGGGTACTTACCCTAACCCTGACCCTGACTCTGGGTACTTTACCCTAACCCTGACCCTGACTGTGGGTACTTGGTATATCATTTCAGCAGTGGTTTGCTGTGACCATGTTAACTCTTCGCCAGGCAGCTCTTTGATATACCGTGTGCGGGACGTGGTCCCTGCATGAGTCATTATTATTATTTCTAATGAAACCGCGGAAAAATAAGAACCTTGAGTGGTTTGTATTGTGACAACAAAGAAAAATATGAATCAGTACACTAGAGGGAAATGGGTGGAATGTTCCTTTGAAGATGTCATGCATTGTCACACACTGTAGACAAGGCAGCTCTGTCGGAAGAAAGCAATTTTGGAGCGTGGAACTTTGGCGATAACGGGTGACTTAAATTCAAAAACTTTTAATCCTTGTTATGAAGATAGTGCTCAATAAACAGCAGATTCTTTTTCAATTCTTCAAACAATTGTAAAGTGGTTTAAGTGCAAAAGCATGAACA
Organism: Gadus morhua; assembly: GCF_902167405.1. Lineage (NCBI taxonomy): Eukaryota > Metazoa > Chordata > Actinopteri > Gadiformes > Gadidae > Gadus > Gadus morhua. The sequence continues at coordinate 1,047,203 of NC_044056.1, read as the reverse complement.
GATTAGTGGAGCACCTTACCTAAATTGGATTTCGACAGTTCAGTAGTGAAAGCACTATCAGAACAGCATATTACCAATTCTGAAATAATGCACTTTTCTTATAGCCAACAAAAAACTCATTTCATAGCTCGCATTCCAGAGTTTGCAAAGATAAGCCTATCCAGTGTGTATTTGTGTGCATGCATTTAAGTGTATGTGCATGTGTGTGTGTGCGTGTGTGCATGCGTGTGCGTGTGTTTGTGTGCATGTGTGCGTGTGTGTGCGTGTGGCTGCGCGTGCGCGTGTGTAATCGAGGACACGCTAGTCACTGTGGACTCGCCAGGTCCCGCACTCCCCTCCCCAGCGGTGAGACCCGCTGATAAGAGACGCCGTGTCAATCAGCCTGCCAGCGAGGTGCTGCAGGTGTGTTGCATCATGGGATGCAGCCGTGCAGGTTTATCAAACGGGCCGTGTATCAGACGGTTTCATCAGAGCTCCTTTTATCAGATGGAAAAAGCGCCTCTCTGAGTTCACCTTACATTCATCAATCATCTCCAACAGGTCGGGTGCGTCTGGTCCGAGACCGCCAGCCTCCGGCGCCAGAGGTGCGGCTTACACGGGGCGGGCGCATCGGACTACAGCGCTATCAGGATCACTGTCACAACAAGTGTTTTCATCTCCCCCCGCCCAACACCACAAACTACATCAGTGGCGAGATAAATCTTTCTCAGTTTTCTCTCTTTTTTTTTTTCTAAAAGTATCTTGGCCAGCTCAGATGGCTTTTGAAACAAATACAATTGGCTGCCCGTACTGAAAAATGTTTCCCTGGAAAATAACAACGAGGAGAGAACAGGGCCACCTCCCACCGCACATAGCGGTATAAAAAACCAACTCACAGGCAGGTAGAGGAACCAACAGCTCATTGGATGAACAGGTAGAGGAACCGACAGCTCATTGGTTGAACAGGTAGAGGGGCCGACAGCTCATTGGTTGAACAGGTAGAGTGACCAACAGCTCATTGGTTGAACAGTAAGAGAGACGGACAGATCACAGGTGTAACAGGCAGGGGGAGAGACCAACAGATCACAGGTGTAACAGGCAGGGAGAGAGACCAACAGATCACAGGTGTAACAGGCAGGGGGAGAGACCAACAGATCACAGGTGTAACAGGCAGGGGGAGAGACCAACAGATCACAGGTGTAACAGGCAGGGAGAGAGACCAACAGATCACAGGTGTAACAGGCAGGGGGAGAGACCAACAGATCACAGGTGTAACAGGCAGGGAGAGAGACCAACAGATCACAGGTGTAACAGGCAGGGAGAGAGACCAACAGATCACAGGTGTAACAGGCAGGGGGAGAGACCAACAGATCACAGGTGTAACAGGCAGGGAGAGAGACCAACAGATCACAGGTGTAACAGGCAGGGAGAGAGACCAACAGATCACAGGTGTAACAGGCAGGGGGAGAGACCAACAGATCACAGGTATAACAGGCAGGGGGAGAGACCAACAGATCACAGGTGTAACAGGCAGGGAGAGAGACCAACAGATCACAGGTGTAACAGGCAGGGAGAGAGACCAACAGATCACAGGTGTAACAGGCAGGGAGAGAGACCAACAGATCACAGGTGTAACAGGCAGGGAGAGAGACCAACAGATCACAGGTGTAACAGGCAGGGAGAGAGACCAACAGATCACAGGTGTAACAGGCAGGGAGAGAGACCAACAGATCACAGGTGTAACAGGCAGGGAGAGAGACCAACAGATCACAGGTATAACAGGCAGGGAGAGAGACCAACAGATCACAGGTGTAACAGGCAGGGGGAGAGACCAACAGCTCAGGGGCAGAACAGGAAGGCAGGGGGAGTTGTGTAACCATCCTTTGCAGTGGGGAGTGAGTCCGAGCAGAAGATTCGGATTATTAGCAGGTAGATGTGTGAGTCATTCTAGTGCGTTTGGAGATTAGAGGAGGGATGGTGATTTAGCAAGCACTGTAGGCTCTGCTGTCACCAGCTGCCACGGGCAACACTGCATGCAGATTCATGGAGATGGATTTGGTCATGAATAACTTTATGGCATACTGGTGATGAGACAGCTGTGTGCGTGCAAGCACAAAAGAAACGATGCCTGTATATAATATTCCCACCGCAAACATTCAGATGCACCCACACACACACACACACACACACACACACACACACACACACACACACACACACACACACACACACGTACAGATGAAGAAATAAAAAAGCAAAGAGCACTAGAAGCAGGATACTTGGCTGCCAGTGGTGGGGGTGTAAATATATTAGGGACTCAGTGCGTGATGACACACAGCACAGAAGGAGAGCCTCCAGAAGCAGCCAATTAGAGCTGAGATACAGCCAAGATTCAGCCAATACGGCCAATAAGAACCATTACAGAACCCCGTTGTTTAACTCTTCTGCAGAACCCGGAACTTCTGCAGAACTACAATAATCTAATCCTATACATAACCCTGCAATATAGAGCTACATTAAAGAACCCTGTATTATAGAAGTACAATAAATAAATCCTATACATAACCCTGCAATATAGAGCTACATTAAAGAACCTTTTATTATAGAACTACAATAAATAAATACTATACATAACCCCACAATATAGAGCTACATTATAGAACCCTGTATTACAGATCTACATCTACAGATCTTTAGAATATGAATATCGAACACGGCAAAATAGAACAACAATCCTTAAACATAAAACTACAAAACAGAACCCTGCAATATAGAACTACGATACAGATCCCAGTAATATAAAATACAGAACAGCAACCCAATATAGCACTACAATACAGGACCATGCCAATCCGAGGAGGCAGGGAAGAAAGGGAAGAAGGGAGAAACATTGGCAGGTCTATTGTGTTTGATTTAGTGGGCCGCTAAAAGAGATTGGAAAAGATAAAAACGAGAGGGAGCGGAACAAGTGAAACCAGATAAGTAGGATAGAGATTTCTCTTCTTCAAATTCTGTAGACGAAAACAAACATTGAATTGACAAATAGATACAGCTTATCAGAGCCTAAATACAAAGCCCACGGAGTCGTGTTCCCAGGACGACAACAATCGTCAGAGGCCTTGGAAGTTGTATCAATACTTACTTACCTCTATCGCTCTGCAATGTGTTGTAGTGGATGTTGATAAGCCACAGCAAAATAACTTCCAAGTGTCCTTCGGAGGAAATGCACATGTATATTTAAGGTCGACATCCATCTTGCAAACACAGGATCGACGTAAGACACTGCAGCTAGAATAAATATGAGTGAGCCCAGTCACCTTAAATATTTGTCCATGTTCGTGGATATCACATAGACATAAACTCAAACATTTATACGCAACGCACGCACACACGCACGCACGCACGCACTCACTCACACTCGTAACCTTTCAGCATGCCCTGCAATGTGGGTTTGTGTGAGAGAGTTATTGAGCTGTTCTGCACCTGTGGCACATATCCAGGATAGGGCTGTAGATATATAGCCTGCTCTTTAAGACCGGCCAGCAAGCTGATCACTCTGGGGGAGAGAGACACTCACTCTGATCACCCTGCCGAGAGAGAGAGCGAAAAAGAGAGGGACAGACGGACTGACCACTGCTAAGAGACTCGCTTTCGGAATGTGTGCACACATGCACACATGCATCACACACACACACACACACACACACACACACACGTGTGTGCGTGTGCGCGTGTGTGTGTGTGTGTGTGTGAGGCAGGACTTGAGAACCAGTGAGTCCTGCATTGGTCACTGCTCTACTCCATAAACAAAGCTTTCTGATCCCGTGTTGCTAAATGACTCACCATCACAAAATTGTGATTTTTATTGTCATGTCAACAAGCTGTTTTTTGCCTACAGCATGTGATGCTCTTCGGTAGATGGATTGCACCCATCTGATGTTCTGAATCTTTAGAAAATCTTGCTTAAAGAAAAGCTTTAAAGATCAAGAGAGGACGTTCTACTGTATGTTCATTTCTTTGTGTCTTCCTGTTTTTCCTTCCACCTTAATGTCCGTCTAGCTCTAGCTTAACGTCTGCCCACCCAGTCAATCGGTCGGTCTGGCCTGTCTGTCCAGGCCAGTAAAGCCTTGCTGATTAAGCCAAAGATACCAGTGTTGATACCAACAGAAATACGAGGTACTTCAACAAATATCGATCGAGGTCCTGACCAAACATGACACACGCATACATCCTTGCTTTACATGGATATTATCTATTCCAGCACTGCTGTAAGATTGATGACAGACGACGCAGGGGTCAACGTGTGTGTGTGTTTGTGTGCACGTGCGCGTGCATGCGTGTGCACGTGAAGATGTTAATGTTTTAATCATTGCAGCCAGGTCCGTGTCCGGATGTCCCCATGTTCCACCTCTCCTTGATCCTGTGATTCCGTAATTAGTTGATTGACCTCTGCTGTCAGGACCTAATTAGACATGCTAATTAAGGATTAGATGTGTCAGAAGGGAGGGGTACGTGTGTGTGTGTGTGTGTGTGTGTGTGTGTGTGTGTGTGTGTGTGTGTGTGTGTGTGTGTGTGTGTGTGTGTGTGTGTGTGTGTGTAGAATTGATAAGGATGTGAAGGTTAATGTCTTGCTTGTAGTTACTGTAACACTAAGTAGAAAGCAATGCTAGTAAAAATAAATAAAGTTAACATAAACTGTATAATATAGTTATAGAATAAGAGTGCAGCTGAAAGGACCGGTACCGGCTTTCATATAATTCACAGTAAGCGAAGTCTCACACAGACAATCCCACAATAACTTTCTCTTTTACCTCTCAAAAATCGGAAAATGATTGTGCTTTCACATTATAACACGTTTCACCCATTGGGTCATTGTCATGTGAAGGCAAATTGTGTCCTGCATTGATCCGGCAAGGAGTATTATTTTCTCTTTGCTGCTATGGTTATAATCTTTCAAATGAATTAAATTGTTTTTACAGTTTTAACAGGGGTGGCAACAGCATAACAATCTTTCAAAGAATTGCAGATCCAGGTTTTAAATGAGACCGCGGTTTATTGGTCAAAAACATGTTGCTACATCTGCCACTAAAGGGGACTGCGTTTAATTGGGACTCTGCTTTCATTGAAGCTGTATGGTCACAACACATATAATTAGAGTGAACAGGAAAAGATGGAGGGCATTCTGTTTCTTCAGTGGTGAGAAATGGGTGGCCGCAAACACTTTCTCAGCAGAATGAGGCAGCTTCTCAGCTTTCTCAGAGAGAGAGAGAGAGAGAGAGAGAGAGAGAGAGAGAGAGAGAGAGAGAGAGAGAGAGAGAGAGAGAGAGAGAGAGAGGGAGAGAGAGAGAGAGAGAGAGAGAGAGAGAGAGAGAGAGAGAGAGAGAGAGAGACTGCACGAGAGAGAGAATGAATGAGAACCTCCCCTAGAGGGGAGACCATCCCTCATTGCTTCTCTATAGGGTGCTGGTGCATTCTATCACCCTCCCCCATCTCCCTGCTGACCATCTTTCTCTATTCATCTCAACACTCGCTTAATCTTTCCATGTTTTTCTTCTTCTCCCCTGTCTCTCTCCATCTACTTCAAATTGCTTCTGTCCCTTTCTGCTGCTCATCCTGCACTTTAGCTTGACCTTCCTTTATCTCTTTCTCCTCTCTCTCTCCCTCACATGTTCTCCCTCCCTTCCTCTGATCCGTTTCATGGAGCCTCATTTGGCACCCAGTTGGTGTCTTACAAAAGGAACAATCATGGGTAGGAAGAGAGAGACAGAGAGAGAGACAGAGACAGAGACAGAGACAGAGAGACAGAGAGAGAGAGAGAGAGAGAGAGAGAGAGAGACACAGACACAGACACAGACACAGACAGAGAGAGAGAGAGAGAGAGAGAGAGAGAGAGACACAGACACAGACACAGACACAGACAGAGAGAGAGAGAGAGAGAGAGAGAGAGAGAGAGAGAGAGAGAGAGAGAGAGAGAGAGAGAGAGAGAGAGAGAGAGAGAGAGGGAGAGAGAGAGACAGAGACAGAGACAGAGAGAGAGAGAGAGAGAGAGAGAGACAGAGAGACAGAGAGAGAGAGAGTTTAATTGAAGCCTTAAAAACAGGACTATTTTGGAATAATCTTCATCAGTTGGATTTGTGAAGAAGATAGAGGCAGGATGAGGGAGGGGGGAGGGGTAGCAGGACTGCATGAACCTCGAAGGGCTGTTCATGAGCCTTGGTAGAGAGGGTATAGGGCTATAGAGGATGAAGATAAACAGGGAGATAGAGAGGGACAGTGAGTGAGATAGACAGATGGAGGAAGCTAGAGCGAGAGAGAGCGAGGGATCATTTGAATTCCAAAGGCCCTTTTCCAACTCAAACGACTCTCCTTAGTCCTCATCTTGAACCTGTACACAAATCGCCACCTTTGGCTCAGAAGAGGCGAACCCCCCAGCCGTCCACTAACCAGCTGGTCACCCCTCAGCCCTGGAGCCTCCACTAACCAGCTGGTCAACCCTCAGCCCTGGAGCCTCCACTAACCAGCTGGTCAACCCTCAGCCCTGGAGCCTCCACTAACCAGCTGGTCAACCCTCAGCCCTGGAGCCTCCACTAACCAGCTGGTCAACCCTCAGCCCTGGAGCCTCCACTAACCAGCTGGTCAACCCTCAGCCCTGGAGCCTCCACTAACCAGCTGGTCAACCCTCAGCCCTGGAGCCTCCACTAACCAGCTGGTCAACCCTCAGCCCTGGAGCCTCCACTAACCAGCTGGTCAACCCTCAGCCCTGGAGCCTCCACTAACCAGCTGGTCAACCCTCAGCCCTGGAGCCTCCACTAACCAGCTGGTCAACCCTCAGCCCTGGAGCCTCCACTAACCAGCTGGTCAACCCTCAGCCCTGGAGCCTCCACTAACCAGCTGGTCAACCCTCAGCCCTGGAGCCTCCACTAACCAGCTGGTCAACCCTCAGCCCTGGAGCCTCCACTAACCAGCTGGTCAACCCTCAGCCCTGGAGCCTCCACTAACCAGCTGGTCAACCCTCAGCCCTGGAGCCTCCACTAACCAGCTGGTCAACCCTCAGCCCTGGAGCCTCCACTAACCAGCTGGTCAACCCTCAGCCCTGGAGCCTCCACTAACCAGCTGGTCAACCCTCAGCCCTGGAGCCTCCACTAACCAGCTGGTCAACCCTCAGCCCTGGAGCCTCCACTAACCAGCTGGTCAACCCTCAGCCCTGGAGCCTCCACTAACCAGCTGGTCAACCCTCAGCCCTGGAGCCTCCACTAACCAGCTGGTCAACCCTCAGCCCTGGAGCCTCCACTAACCAGCTGGTCAACCCTCAGCCCTGGAGCCTCCACTAACCAGCTGGTCAACCCTCAGCCCTGGAGCCTCCACTAGTCCTTGCATCTGGAGACCCACTCCCCCAGAGGATTTTCCTTCCAGTCAGACAAATAGCCAATTAAGCTGTCCCAGAAAAAGAGTTAATCAATGACCCATCATTTAGTTTTATTTTTGCACAGCCTTTCAGACCATACACAAACACTTTCAGACAATACACAATGCACAAACAGAAAGGAAAAAAACAGTAAATGAATGACTCACTGACTCCACTTCATAGCAGACACAATGACCCTGGCCTATGCTAGTTATGTCTCTGTGGAGCTATTGTCTCGTGTATTGACCTCCACTGTAGCTCACCAGTCCTCTACATCAGATGGCTTGTACAGGGATTCTACTTTTAAAACATTTGAAACTTCCCAAACTCCAAAACAGCATATAGTTCATCCAACATAACCCTTAACCAGACAAGTTGTCGCTCATAGGGATCGAACTAGCAACCTTCCGGTTCCCGCTCTACCTCCTGAGCCAAATGCCGCCCAGAATCGAGTTGCAAACTTTCCATACGCCGTCTAATAGTTATTTGGCAATACATGGAGTATACCAGACACTGTGTCTTTTATTAACAGTCAACGCTGATCAATGAACAAAAGTTATCACCGCTGCTAAAGAACCATCTCTAAATGAGCCCCGCTATGTCTACCGAGAAGCGCTCCTCCTTCAGAGCTACCACCACAGCTTCATTCATTCCCCAAGAGGACTACCATAAGTCACCTTCACCCGTTTGTTCTCCAGCCCCCGAAAGAACCGCTTCTCCCACCCCACCTGGGCCAGGTACAACGAACGTCAAAAACAAACCCTCCACTCACTCACTCACTCACCCACACAAAACTCCCAGCATGCACTGCATACACAGAGAGAGAGAGAAGAGAGACGCAGACAGACAGACAGAAAGATGGATAGATATACGTGTATCCGTACGGATAGATGAGGGATTGAGAGGGATGAACAGATGAAGATAGCTGGAGCGTGAGAGCGAGAGCAGCCGCCGCCGCCGCCGCCACAGAAACCGTCAGAGCGACGGCGGCAGGGTGAGCGATTAGCATGCGGCTACAGCGCCACGTCGCTAACCGCCAGCCATTCAGCCGCCCCTTGGATCCACACGACAAACCCAACAATGGGGCGGCGCCACTTCGGTGGGCCGTGGGAAACGCTAATGAGCAAGCGCCGCCATGAAGGGGAGCGTGGATGAAGAACGGGGCGGCTGGTTCTTCCTCTTTTATTTGAGTGACAGGAGGATGGGATGACCTAGTTACCAAAAAGGAGAATGGCAGAGAAAAACAAACGGAGGCTTTTGGAGTGAAGGTTATGTTAGAGGAGAGAGAGAGAGAGAGAGAGAGAGAGAGAGAGAGAGAGAGAGAGAGAGAGAGAGAGAGAGAGAGAGAGAGAGAGAGAGAGAGAGAGAGAGAGACAGAGAGACAGAGAGACAGAGAGACAGAGAGACAGAGAGAGAGAGAGAGAGACAGAGAGAGAAAGAAAGAAAGGGGGTTAAGAGAGAGAATAGAGAGAGTGGGGGTTAAGAGAGAGAACAGAAAGAGTGGGGGGAGAGAGAGAGAGAGAGAGAGAGAGAGAGAGAGAGAGAGAGAGAGAGAGAGAGAGAGAGAGAGAGAGAGAGAGAGAGAGAGAGAGAGAGAGAGAGAGAGAGAGAGAGAGAGAGAGAGAGAGAGACTGTGCAATCTACAAGATGATTCCATGTGTTTATTCACACATATCTTGAAATGCCTGACGTTTGTAGGCAGACGACGTCCTGCCGTGGAAATGTGTTTCTCCACAAGCTACTCCATCTGAATGGTGTTGAAAAAGTATGAAAAACATAAAAATATATCGCAGCAGGAGCGTAGAGAGAGCCCGTTTGTGAGGAAGGAGACATCTGGAGCATGAACGCTGGATAGAGGGAATTTAGCGACGTCACCAGAAGTAGACGTAAAGAGGGGTGGAGGTGGGGGGGGGGGCGGTCAGATGAAGACGGAAGGCTGTTTGCAGGATGTCTGGTGTCTGTGTGTGGGGGGGCCAGCGCTGTCCTACTTGGCCCCGCTGACGGTGACTCTAAATGACAGCCCACCTCCAGAGGAGTGTGTTGCACAACATTCAGCCTTGGTACCGAGACTGAACATATTTCACTTGTCAGGGTGTCCTGTGTGATGCCTTTGGAAATGACACACGCACAAAGAAAATCCATGGAAAGACTATCGCTGACTCTTTTTTATTTTGCTTTTTGGTAATGTCACTGTTTTATCCGAAACAGCGATTGCTCTTCTCGCTGTGCATGTGATGGGATTAAAACAGTGGTTCAAAATAATGCCAGGAGGAATCCGGGCAAACTATTTCCCCCGGATGGTGATAGCGGTGATGATGCTCCTCTATATTTATACTCACGCACAAACGTTGGTTTTCAACAGCGCAGAGATTTCCAATGCATTCAAATGAGAAAATATGAAAAATAAATCACCTGGGAAAAGGAAAAAACAACAAACAAAACAGTAATATACACAATATACAACACCACGTAAAACCCAACACACATACACAGACGCACACACACCCCCACACACACACACACACTTCAGACGGAGAGCTCGTCTTTGTTACTTTCTAGAGGGTTTGTGCAGCCGTTGGCCTTGCTGACGACTTATTTATGAAATGAAGGCGCACAACTGCCAACAAAAGTTGAAATCCAAAGAACTGACAAACACAACCCACTTAGTTCAAGCAAAGGGTTGGTTAAGTTGACATCAAAAAAAGGGTTTTAAGTCTTCAAGACGATCTTTTAAACCCTGGTTCTTTCTTTCTGCAAATGAACATGATGTTATGATGTTTCAATGTGACCAAGAACCTCATCGAATCCCTTTGCAGCTAGCCAATTTGAATCCACCAATTCATGAAAAGAATTAATCTGCTCCTGTGTTTTAATGAGAAACCCAAAAGGTATTCAAATGGTTCCAGCTTAGCTTGGGCTGAGTCCAGTGTGCGTTGATCTGCTCCAATGTTTCAGCATACCAACTTCCTCCCCTGATTTGTTAGAAAGGGCATAGCCATCCGTCAGCTATTAGGGAGGGAAATGCAGCATCTGTTTTCAGTTGACTGCTTCTGCCTCTATATGAGACCATTTAATGATAGTAACCATAATAATGATAATAATACGAATCATAATTATTATATCATCATTGTAGAATAATCATCCTTTTTATTCTAACAATAACACATGGGATAGATGCAGCGCCTTGCATAGGACCCAAATCACATTCCTAGCTGGAGTCACAATAAAATAAATAAGAAGAAATAAATGCAGCATTGCAGATCTCTACAGGGAGGGGCTCCGGCGTGGGAAGCCGCCCTGAAAGTTCTGTCTCCAAAAGTCTGCGATCTGGTGTGTGGGTGGAGTTAGGCAGCTTGGCGTCTGACGAACGCAGATTCTGAGAGGGGCCGTAGGGGCTGAGGAGCTCCGTGAGACACCGAGGGGCTAGGTCACGGAGAGATGCATCCGTATACCGCTCATGGCTCATTTCTGACCAATCGGAGCATCTCTTCCCTGATTGGTCCGGGGATCCTATTACGCCTGTCAATCACAGGTTTGTGACACGCAATGTCCGAGAAGCGTAGGGAGGGAGGGAGCAGACGTTTTTTGGGTTGACTAGTTTCAAAATCCTTCTCTCTTCTGCTCTTTTCTCCTCCCTTTCTTCAGAACTCTGGAATTTTCCCCACAGCAGCTTTGATTCCCAGCCTCCTCCTTCTCCTCCTCCTGCTCTCCCTCTCAGTGCATGATCCCTCTGCTGAGACCGGGAAGCAAACGGAGCGTGAAGGGAGGGACGAGCAGCGCCAGCGGGAAGGCTGCATGACTGTCTGACAGGATGTGCTTAGTTACCCACCATCCAGCATCCACACAGCCCAACACGGCTCCACACGGGAAGAGAGACGCAGAGGAGGCCTGTGTGTGTGTGTGTGTGTGTGTGTGTGTGTGTGTGTGTGTGTGTGTGTGTGTGTGTGTGTGTGTGTGTGTGTGTGTGTGTGTCTTTGTGTGTGTGTGAGAATAAACCAAGATACATGGTCCCGTCTTTTGCCTAGCGAAACACTACGTTGCATGTCACTGCCAGCCACAGTGACAGCATCATCAACAAAATGTAGTTTTTGCACATGCACACAGAGGCGTGCACACACACAGCGACAAATACACACAGGCACACATACAAGATTACTGCGGACCACTTGAGGAAAACAATCCAAATGTGTTTCGGAAACTGTTCATCGCCTAGGGATGGAGGGGGTAATCACTTATTGCTGCTGTGTGTCACAGACACACACCGCTTTTTCCGGATAGTGGCGACTTTCCCACAGCAGGTCCAAAGTGCACAGATTCCAAGCCAACAATGTTTAGCCAAAGTTCCTCTTCTGTGTCTTGTCCGGCCCAATCAAGACACTTAGTGCCCCATTCCATCTGATTGGCTCTGACCTGGAGGGAAGCGTCGGACCACCACCTGAAGGTTAAACATCAGCGCTGAGTGGGGGCCTGTGGTGCATAAAGCCCCCTTCGGCCCCTCCTGTTCAGGACTGCCTTGCTCATTGGCATTCCACATCAGAGCACCTGTTTATCTGATGAAGCAATCAGCCTCTAAAAGAACGATTTTAAAAGCCTGGCGGGGTTCCCAGCTTACCTTTAGGAGCTACCTCTCTCTCTCTCTCTCTCTCTCTCTCTCTCTCTCTCTCTCTCTCTCTCTCTCTCTCTCTCTCTCTCTCTCTCTCTCTCTCTCTCTCTCTCTCTCTCTCTCTCTCTCTCTCTCTCTCTCTCTCTCTCTCTCTCTCTCTCAGAGGTCAAGGCGCTCCTTCTTCACTCTTGGTAGGGCCTGAGCACATGGAGACATGGAGATGGATCGGCACAGGCAGGGGGTGGTTGGGGGGGCTCTTCCCTGGATGAGGCCCCGAGGAGAGAACCAGGGATCAGTGGCCATGCAGGAACAGACACACAGGGAGAGGAGGATGAGGACGGAGAGGAGGAGGAGGCAGAAGAGGAGGGGGAGGCGGGAGAGGAGGAAAGCAGAGGAGAAGCCTGAAGGAGAGCCCAACAAGACGGCGGAGAAAGTATGTGATGGGAAGAATGTGTAATTGTACCGGTGGCTCTGGCATCACGACCACCCAGGCTGATCTGGCCTATAATGTATCCCAGAGCCATGCATCCAGGGGAGGGGTGGCGTGGCTGAACAGGCCTATCTTCTGTGGGCTAATCAGATCCATGTCAGCACCCAGGACAGACACACAGACAGAGATAGATAGAAAGACCAAGAGATGGATAGACAGATATCAATTTGGACCAATATATCCCAATTCAGACAGACGGACAGATAGACAGACAGATGGGGATAGATGGAGAGACGGTTGGAGAGATAAAGATAGAGGTAGAATAATAACAGTGACAGTTCCAGAGAAAAATAAAGAGCGAGTGAGAGTGAGAGTAAGCGAGGATATGCCAATAAGGAGGCCATTCCCAAGCAAAGGTTGCTCTATATACAAACATACATACATACACACATACATACGTACACACATACATACGTACATACATACATACATACATACACACATACACACATACACACATACACACATACATACATACATACATACATACATACAGACAGACGTACATACGTAAATCCTTATATATTTAAAATGTAATGTGTCCTAGATTTAGTCACTCCCGTGGGGCAGATGGAGAGGACGCAGCAGCAGTGGACGATGAGATGCAGAGCGAGTGCAGGGAGGGTAAAGGGAGTCGGAATGAGAACATGAGAAGATGGACCACTTGCTGTGGCTGCGAGCTCCACTAACTGCTCCACCACCACCCCCACCACCACCACCACCCCCACCTTCACCACCACCTCCACCTCCTCCCCCACCTCCACCACCACCTCCTCCACCACCACCACCTCCATCACCACCACCACCACCTCCACCCCCACCTCCACCACCACCTCCACCACCACCACCACCTCCACCCCCACCACCACCTCCACCCCCCCCCACCACCACCCCCACCCCCCCCCCCCCACCTCCACCCCCACCTCCACCACCACCACCACCACCACCCCCACCCCCACCTCCACCCCCATCCCCTCAGAGAAGCAAAGCAATAAGGCGGCGGCAGCCTGCTTGGCCTGGCCCACCTGGGGGAACCACACGGAGGGAACCACACGGAGGGCACCGTACGTGATCGGGGCGGCCGCTCTCGGGGCCAGCCCGAGCTCAGCCCGGCACAGCCAATGATGAAATGATGTAACATCAATTGCATTTTTGATGCATTGCTTTTATCTCTGAAGATAATCAAATTGCATTGGTATTGCGTGTACAATATCAGATAGCTCCGTCACGCTTCATTTTTATTTCATTATTTTATTTTTGTCTTTGGTAAATGCTACACTCGATTAGGGATAAGAAGATCAGATCAGCTCAGACACGGAGCGAACACATCGCTACCTTAACATTGAACATGTAGCGGAATCACTAGTGTCAGATCAAAGTCAGGATTGAAAACCTGCAAAACGCCGACGCTTCCACGCAGTACTGAACCTTCATGGGTCTGCGTCGGGTTTTAGTAAGCGGACCAATCACAGCCCTCGCTGCTGCGTCGCCTCGAAGGAAGGTTACAATTTTAGGGAGGCACACGTCAGGCCCTTGCAGGAGGGTCCGCAAGGAGGGTCCGCAAGGACGTAAGGGGTTTGTGACCCCCTTGCGTTGCGTGAAGGTGGGACCATAATCAGCCCTTTAGTCTCTTCACAGGAGCAGGGGGCAGTCAGACTGCAGGGACAACAGGGGTTCCTGGTGGCTACCTGCTTACACTGCTGCTGCTGTCTCTGCTGGGCTGGTCCATCCTGGGATGGGGAACCCGACGGTGCAGCGGGAAGTGCTGGGAGCCAGCAGGGGGGGGGGCCATCATACCTATGGCCTTTTGTAATATCACCAATGCCCCAGGATGGAGACGGGGCCTTCGGTCCTCTTAAAGGGATCCGTGTTGCGGACTGTAAACGCGGTCCAGACTCCCTGTGGTCACACTGTAAACAGCGTTCCGAGCAGTACTTCATCCATTCGTTCATCACTCGTATTCCAACAACATTATTACACTCATTTGTCCAATTTAAACTTCTTAATTGGAATAAATTATAGATCAATTGAAGAACAGGTGAAACTTAGAAGTTCTAGATGGATAGAACGAATACTTTTGGTATCGCTCAACAGTTGACGCATCCAACTGGATTTACGGACTAAATCCAAAGGACTAGCTCTCTGGAAGCTGACAGATGATAAAAACACAGGAGGCAGGCCGCCTTCCATCTGGTTATTGTTTCACAGGTAAGAGAACACATATTTATCTCCTTTTTTATGTTTAGTGTCGTTATTTATATCCCAAGCATTTCGTCTGCACTGATTCTAATCCTAAATTGGCACATTCATATTTATAGCAACACAAACAAGAAATACAATGCCATGGGAATAGAATCGTGTTTTAACACGATAAAGCACATGGAGCAAGATATATGGCATCTTGCTGTAGTTTTCTCCTTCTATTCTCTCAAAATACATTTGTAGGGAATGTCCTACACAGACGCTTGCCTCGACCAAATTTGTTCTAGGCGGCAATGGATTGATTCTTTGACCGCATTAGGTAAATAACACAAATAAAAGAGGCCATTGGTTAATTAATTCATTATCAACAAATATGAACTACCAACAACATGTTTCTTGGCTGACGTGTTGAGCTAGATGTAAATACCGTCCGTTGCTGCCGTTCTTTAGAGGTGGTTGTACTTATCCCGTCTAAAGATGATTTAAGTCCTATTAGAAGCGTGTGTAAAACGAAAGCCATGCAATATTTGTGATCCATTGTGTAACACATATTATACGTTAACAGGCCAAGCCTATGGAGGGTGCATTTCCATAATATTTATAATGAAACTGTTCATATTAACTTCAAGCACACGAGTATGGGGTAACATGATGTTGATTTTTCTGCTAATTCTCAAATTAAGTCATATTATTGACTGGTTTGAATTGGTTATGAGACTAATATTTCCCAGCGCTGGGCAGGTTTGTAAAATTGCATCTATTTATGGTTGGCTAAGTACCTGGCTGCTAATGCGCACTAATGGCATGGTTTTAAGTGCGCTAAATGTCTTCACATCTCCTCTTGCATTTTGCCTTAATTCCCGGTCCCTCTGCTTGAGAAAGTGATTTTTCATTGCATCAATTATTGTACATAAGCCTTTGTGTTGATTTTTTTTCGTTCCCAATTATTATTGAGTATATTTATTTGCATTTAAATTGAGGCATAATCTGCAGTGATCGCTGCTCATTCGTAGTTGGTGAAGAGATAAAATCTGATTGAATTGTATCTTAAATCATCTATAATGAAGATTCTATATCATTGATGAGGCAAGCAACTGATTTGTTTTGTTTAATGGGTTTAAGATGGAAGAACGATTATACAAAGCTACAAAGATTAGATAGAAAACGCCATCTATTGTTTTTAATTCTATTTTATTGCAATAATTAAATGGTCGTTAAATCATGGAGGTTAAATACAAATGTTTATCCTGGAGCATTTATCTCACACACACACACACACACACACACACACACACACACACACACACACACACACACACACACACACACACACACACACACACACACACACACACACACACACACACACTAGGGTATCTTTGCATGCCACAGCCATTGCCTTATCGCTGCAGTTTTAAGCAATAACTCCTCCTCCTCTGTTGTTGGGTGAAACTCTATAGCTCAGGACCATTAGCGTTGAGTCTCAGACATTTCCCTTTTCTGGAGTTTAGGTTGTCCAATCAATTAGTGCATTCTTTGTTCTCTCAGTTATTTGATGGATGTGGAAATGACTTCACGGTCAACACAAAGCTGTGGCCAATCTCATGGCTGGATGGCCCTAAGAAGTTGAAGAGGTACACAAGCTGTAATCAAAACATATGCAACCTTTACGATCTCGCCTTGATGCACAGCTCATACGTTCGTCCACGCAATAATTGTGCACTGCTTCTCATTTGCTAGATCAATGCAGAGTTCCAAGGGCTGGAGTTCCTATCAAGAAGCTTGACGAGGTGTGCGGTAACCTGACTGAGGACATTAGAAAGAAGGAGGAGCTTTTCAAGAGAACTCCAAGGTCCTGCCAGTTCTAGAAAGGGTATGTACATCCCTGCTCCACACTCACTCAATGTGCTCCAATCCCTTCCACAAAACCTTGTGTTAACTCCTACTCACACTTATATTGACCCCTCTCCTAGTTTCACCCATGCTCGCACGCCCACTCTTAAAACCTCACTTAACACCCTCTTCTGGAGAGCCACACGACGTCCAGAGCTATAGTGTGCATTCACACATTGTTTTCGCTGATTTTGTGCAGGATGCAAATGCCACATCCTCATGACGGGTGTTTCGGTGAAGGATCTAACTGTCACTGGTAGGACATGAAGACTGTGAAGGTATTCTCATGCTATTGTAGACCATTTATTTGATGATAGAATAAGTGTTGAATCGAATGTCTGCCTTTTGAAAAAGTGGACAATAGAGCTAGTCGCCTGTGGCCATCCTGATCTTGTTCGTTTACATGTCCGTTTCTCACTGAACATCATTCTGGCCTCGCTTCCATTGAAACTTTCAAAACCCAAAATGCGGGCGGTCCAATCAGTGCTTGGGGAGGGATGTTTAGTTCATAACGACGCAAGGAACTGCAGAAATGTGCACTGAAGGCTTTTCTCTGAAAACGTTTTGGCTGTACTTGTATCATGTCATTTTTATTGGAAATAGTTTTGCTGACGTCTTTGAGCAGTCCCCTCCCTAGGGCGGACATTGAGTGAAACACTTGAACTGAAGTGTGAACTGGCAAGGTCAGGATGGTCTAATAAGGCTGGAAATGTGATTTCAGATTTTCTGCGCCTAATGATTTTTGTATTTTTTTCCAGGTGTCTGAAAAGGAAGAGGTTAGCCATACTAGTATTTAGACAACCAATGTCCATACTTGTGGTGGAAGATTCCAACCAGCACCAGAAGGCAGCTGTGCTGTTATTGAGGTAACCAAGATTGTGAACCAGCTCCCATCAATAGCTAAGGCTGTTGAGCCCCATGCCCCTGGGGCTCATCTACATCACCAATGTGCTGCAGTATCAGGGGTGTACTGGCCATCGTGCATACCAGGACCAATCCCGGTGGGCCGCCGCATTGCTTAGCCGGTGGGCTGTCAAAAAATTGCACATGAGATTGTGCTATGTGCGTGTTCCTTCCTGGACCTGCCTCACTGGCCAATCACAACCTCGTTAGTTAATGCGCGTTAACATTGTAGACTGATGCAAAAGTAGCGCGCAGCAGTGAAATGGCCAAGGAAATGACAAAGACTAAAGCAGAGGTCGAAAGAATTCAAGAAAAACTAAGCAGGCATTAGAGGCCACAACCCCCGCCCCCCCAGCCTTGTGTGTTCAATGCTCTGAGTCAGTAAGTAAGTTTGTGTGTCAAAAACAAGGCACATTGTCTTCTGCTTCACACCACATTCTATTAGCCTCTGTACGTCTGTCCAGCATTTAACATTTGTTATACACAAACACACACACACTAAACAAATTATAGATGGCCCTTGGTATTCTGTTTCCCAAAGGAGCAAATTGTACCCACATGTAGTAGCATTATTATTCTTATTATTACTTATTGTATTGGTATTTTCTTCTTATCAAACCCAGTGCATTGTGTCCTAGCTCCACAGCAGCCCCCAACCTGCTGCGAGAGGCAAAACGACTGCAATGCTATATAGACATTCTGTTATTATCTCACCGGCTCAGCCTGCGGACAACCTAAAGCTCCGTGCATTAACTACGAACCCGCCTGCCTCCTTGACGGGGGCTTGTCTCTTCTCATCGCCGGACAATTACAATATTTATGAGGACCCGTGGTAGAAACACACTGTTTTAATGTCTCCAGCCATTCGTTTTCCTTCCCATGTGAGGATTTTTCTTCATATTTTTTTTATAATGAAACACCAGCATAAAATCACTCAGCCATTTGTCAGGGTAATTGTACAACACAATGCTATGAATGGGTATGAGCCAGGCGCTCATATACCCGTACCCCGGACTGCTGACGGCACAAAATAGAACACCTCACACTCGACAGAGGATTAGGAGAGACACAAACATAGAGAATAATAGAGAACGCAGAGAGAGAGAGAGAGAGAGAGAGAGAGAGAGAGAGAGAGAGAGAGAGAGAGAGAGAGAGAGAGAGAGAGAGAGAGAGAGAGAGAGAGAGAGAGAGAGAGAGAGAGAGAGAGAGAGAGAGAGAGAGAGAGAGAGAATATGAAGGACCTGTTTGTGCCTTCTTCATTAGGTAATCCCATTTAAAAGATAAATAACTTTTAATGAGATTTCGTCAAACGCTTCATTACCCCTATCCGTTCGTCGTAGGCCTAAGTCAATAAATTGCACGGTTTTCCAAACCACCACGACCACTGTGGAGGTTGACTCAGCCCGGATGTCACCGCTCCACATACTGTCTGGCTGCGGTGCACGTACCGGGTGACTCATACCGGGTTGTGTAGGCTATAGTGTCATTCTCCTGAAACGCCATGACGGTGTTTCGTCTTGATTCACTGCGTCTCTGAATCACAGATTCCTACCCTCTGCAAACCATTTTTTAAGGATACGACCGGACAACTTTTGTGCAATAAAACCTGTCTAATCTGGTTCCACTCTGAGTTCTTTTTCTTTCATGTATAGCCTTAACCGGCACTGAATAATGCCTCCACAGTTCCTTATACCGAGCCAAACCATATCAATCTGGTTCATAATTGTTGACGAGGGTTGACATAATTCAATCATTTTAATGTTAAAACCAATAAATGTAAATGTTGGACCTCAATCGGTCAGACTATGTACTTGATATCTATACATTAATGGTCAGCGTCGTTGAATCTCAACCAATCACAGGAGAACACAACAACTGACCTTCGCAAGTTGGCAATAGCAAACGTCAGGTACTGTGGCAACAGCAACCTTGCAACTTGGGAAGGCTGTTGGAAAGCCACACGGGGCCGAACAGATGTGGACAAAGAGGCAGTTTGGTTACATTCCTGTACAAAACACTGTACCATCGGTATCGCACTTTGTTCTATCAACCATAGACTCAATTGTCTAAATTAACCAAGGCCTATGCACCATGGGAATAGTAGTTATTTTACATTTGGCGGCATAAAGGTACTCTAGTCTTGTAATCATTACTTAAAACATTTTGAATCAAATTGAATTGCACTGAACGATAAATAAATATCAGACCCAGTGTTCACGTTAGCAGGCAATAGCCGGACATTGGCCGATTGCACGCACGCATGGCCGGTATAATAAAACGTAAATGGCCCACATGTCTGAGAAAAAAAAAATGAAGTTTGCATTTATGCACGAATTAAACATTAGCATATGAAAACCAGTAGCGGTTCCTGGCCGAGCTCACCAGGGAGGCAAACACGAACGCGCATTAATGAACGAGCGCAGTGCACCCGCACATGCATGTCTTTTCTAAAGCGTAGGCCTACACAAATTAAAAAAAAAACATAATCGTTTGACGCGTTGTTTGGAGGCTAAACGCGACGCAAAACGCGCAGGTTGAGGTTTTCCCGGAACGAGGCTTTTCTCTCCAAAACAGGTGTAACATCTAGGCTATCAGAAACCGCCTAGCTGAGGAAAAGGTGACGAGGCTGATGCGCAAATCGAGCCTTGGGCCAGGGTGGAAAGACTTCAGCTGTTCGCGGGCAGCGGAGCCCTTCCATGCCATGCGCCGAAAGTAGCCTGCAAGAATTGCAATTATCTAATTAATTATTTTTTACCCGTTTAACATTTTTGCCGAGAATGGCTGTTATGTTTTTTTGCTTAGGCTAATTTAATAAATGGCATTTATTGAAGCAACTTAGTTTGTGTCGTTTGTCGTTTAAATGTGATGATTATTTAATTATTAGTGAATAACGTCCGCAAGATATTCCAAATGTCCGATATTCTGGAGTAGTGTCTGACATTTGTCCGCCCAAGAAAAAGTCTAGCGTGAACCCTGATCAGACCATATATGATATACCTGCATGTCTGGGTCCGTGCGACCCAGCTGGCAGGTCGTAGAGAAGGTCATCTGGCAACCCAGAAAGTTGCAGGACACCTGAATGACATCGTGTCCCTGAGCAAGGCACCTGCTCTCGACAAGCTGGCTGATGCCTTGCATAGTTGACACCACCTTCGGTGTACGAATGGATGAATGTGAGGCACTAGAAAAGTGCTATAACACAGTCCATGAACCATTCACACAGGTAACTGCAAACGTACATAGGCACAAACTAATACACACACGGCCTTGAGCACTCAAACACATAAAGATAGGCATACCAAGGCGTGCACAGAGACACATATGCATGCAGCAAACTCAAACAGGATATGGAGAACAGAGGTATTTTTTATCTACCGTGTTATTTTTCTAAGGTGTAGACTAGGGTTTCAGGGAGTGTGTATGTGTGTAGGTGTTGGGGGTGGGGGTTCGAGCAGGTTGGGAGAGGGGGGGGGTGAGGTGGCAGGTTACATCCGAGGCACGTCTCCTGGGACCCGAGACATGCAGAGACTGAATCACAGAACGCCGCATTCCACATCTCAGCCATCTCCAGTCTCTGCTGCTGCCTGTGTGAACTCACGGCGCGTATGAACTCAGTTTATGTGGCCGGCGAGAGGCAGAGTCACTGTGTCGCGTGGGACTGATGCTGTGCCATCGTTTCAGGAAGGTTGCCAATGGTCTCTTCGGGAGACGTGCATAGATTGCATAGCTTCATATATGCATGAGAAAATAAAGATGTCCTGAATATAAGTTGTACCACACATAACCACACACCATAAACAGCGAGCCTTTACACATTTGTTATGCATAGGCCTTTAAAAAGACAGCCCCCGGTCAACCAATGTCCGATATCTCCCTCCTCCACCAGTGTATGGAGGGGGGAAATAGCGGTGAGTCTGTTAAATAAATCAACACCTTCTCTATTATGGGCGCCCTCCCCCAAACCAGGCAGGTGAGGTGCTGTTACCAGTATGTATATATATATATATTTATATATATATATATATATCTACATATAGATATATATATTAGTACACATACAGTATATCCTCATGCCGTGTCATTTTTTGTCAGTGTGATTACTGTGCAAATGACTTTGTAAAAATGATGTGTCACATAAAAAATTGGCCATGATTCTGTCCCCTTTGCCAGGACATGTACACAATGCACAATGCGCAACCTGGGGCTGATCACTGGCCTGCGACCCATCCTACGTGCATCCTACAGTGCTCCCTAACGCCTGGGAACGGTGGCTTGTACGATCGCGTGTGGGATATCTGAGTGGGATATGTATCAGTAAGCACCACTTTGTCACAAATCATGTGTACAACACTGTCTATGTCTCTTTCAAACTACTTGAACAAACTACATATATATCACGATTTCATTAATAAAAGACTTCAAAGTCCCTCACAAGTGACAACACTGCAGTCATAAACGGTGGGCTGCCATCTTGGCCTCTTGCTTCCCAACATGAGTGATAGTCCCACTGACAGTGGCTGTGATTTTCAATTGGATCTGAGGCTCGGACCGTAAGCTCCTTACGTCCCCCCAGTCAGACGGCGGGTGTGAGTGGAAGGCAGCACATAGCCGGGGGTTGCCTGACTTCCAGATTCCCCATTTTTAGAAGCTAATTCCTGAGCCCCTCTGGTGTCACACATGAGAAATCTGAGCTTTAAAGCAATACAGACTCAGACACACACTCTTACACAAGCACACCGACGATGTCAGACACACACACACACACACACACACACACACACACACACACACAGGCACACACATGAAATGCACAAATGCATGCACGCTCATATGCACACACATACACACAAAAAACACAAACTCACCATCCATAAAGACGAAGAACATTAGTCATCCACTGAATTTGTCAGGCAGAGGAACACAACAGAGAGAAGGAAGGGATTCATTCAAATAAAACGTTCTTCCTTACACATCAGAGAGGACTCCAAAATATTGGACCGGTATTACTGTTTAGTCTTTATGAGTGGACTGGAACTAGCAAAGTATCAACCTTTTGTTTCACATACTTAAGCATTCAGTTCTTCCTTTCATCCAATTAGCATATTGCATATTTATCCATACAAAATTAGCATTTCATATTTATCATTTCAGCGTCAGCTGACAACCCTGCAGGTGTTTCTCATTATGTGTGTGTGTGTGTGTGTGTGTGTGTGTGTGTGTGTGTGTGTGTGTGTGTGTGTGTGTGTGTGTGTGTGTGTGTGTGTGTGTGTGTGTGTCTTGCACATTCGCAGCACACGTGCATTTGTGTATGCAAGTCCATATGCCCTTGAAGTTAACCTACCATTTATAAATGTAAGCGAGCAAGTGCTGTGGTCCAAATACATCACTGTGGACCACCTGTTAGGTG